>NC_034596.1:72406622-72447412 GCF_900095145.1 Mus pahari
AGGAGGAGGAAGAGGAGGAGGAGGAGGAGGAGGAGGAGGAAGAGGAGGAGGAGGAGGAGGAAAAGCAAGTGCTACTGGGCAAGGCAAGCCAGACCAGACAGGACCATACCTAATGCCCCAGTTCCTGAGCTAGGCCAGCCCTATTTGGGCTTGAATGTTTTAAATACAAACTTACATGTAAGATTTTTGAGTAAAGTTCTTTTAGTAGTTAAAGAAATTGAAAGTGACTGTTCTGATCTAATCTTACCTTACTGTTCAGGAAATGAAACTTTACACAGTTCAGTTCCAGAGCACAGGGACTTCCCCGGAGCCTGTGGGAGCAGAGTTCACTGATGGACCTAGGAAAGCCAGTGCTGTGGTCCCCAGAGTGGGGACAGTTTCCTGCAGGACACTTCTGCTCCTCATAGGCCTTGGTGCTTGCCAAAGCCACAGGCATGGTGCCTCTTTGTCCTGCACACAGTAGACTACCCAACAAGTTTGGTAAATGCTCTCTGCCATTAATAGAAATTTAGAAGGACTACAGGCTTTCCAGACCCTTGGTCCCTGGCTGACTTGAGTCAAATTGAAAATCTGACCTCTACAAGCAGGTTTAAAACTGTTCTCAATTTTTGCTTGAGGAAATTTGCTTAAAGTCTTGGGAAAACAAACACCATTAAACAAACACACAATGGCCATGTTATTTTGTATTAAGCAGAACCAGAAATGGGTATGTGGCTAGAGGGAAATAGGATATGGTTTGGAAGCAGGGGTGTGGGTGATGCGATATATACAGGGGAGAGTGTATATCAATGATTGTATACAGGAGAGTATATGTATACAGGAAGAATGCATATAGGAAGAGTGTGTACAAGGCAGAGTATATACAAGAGAGGTGTATATGGGGTATATATATATATATGTGTATGTGTGTGTGTATGTGTGTGTGTATGTGTGTGTATGTATATATATAGAGAGAAGTATATAAAGAGGAAATATATGCAGGATGAGTATATACAAGGGGCATATGTACAAGGGAGTATGTGTATAGGGGTAGTATATACAGGGGAGAGTATATATGGGGTGGGGACTGTTTATAAGGGGTAGTGTTTACAGGGGAGTGTGTTCACAGTAGGGAATGTGTACAGGGGTGTTGTATACAGGGGTGGTGTATATAGGGGAGTGTGTGCATAGTGGGGAGCCCATACATGGAAGAGGTGACTAGAGAGAAAAACATCCACAGAATGAATAGACATTTAAAAGAACCATTTTTAGAGTTAAGGAATTCAGTGCGAGTTGTCCAGGTGTACATGATTTCCTGGGAGAAAATCCTTGCCAATTGCTTCCCTCTAACACAATTTGATTCCTTTTGTTATCAGTTAGTTTTACTGCATTATGTAATCTCAATTATACAGTGCTTAGTGCTTGCAGCAATGTCTTGCACAACACATTTTTTGTGCTAGCACTATGATGACAAATTTCATAATAAGCCTTAAATTAGTTGTTTAAAGCTATAGTAACAAAATACCACAGACCAGATGGCTTGAACAACACAAATTTATCTCTGTATAGTTGTTGAAGCCAGAAGTCCAAAACCTAGGTGTCAGTGATGGAGTCTTTCTCCAGGGCTTGCAGATGCTGCCTTAACAGTCAGTGCTCACACACTGTACAGGGCTGGCACCTTCCAGCATCCTTCTCTCCATCTATCTATCTATCTATCTATCTATCTATCTATCTATCTATCTATCTATCTATCTATCTATCTATCTATCTATCTATCTATCTATCTATCTATCTATCTATCTATCTATCTATCTAGTGTGTGTGTGTGTGTGTGTGTGTGTGTGTGTGCTCACGTGCATGCATGTGCAATAGCACGTGTATGGCAGTCAGAGGACAACTTGCAGGGGTTGGTTCTCTCCTTCCACTGTGTGGGTTCTGGGGATCAAACTTAGGTTTCAGGCTTGGAGACAAGCACTTTTGTACCAGAGCATTTTGCTGGCCCTAATGTCCTCTCCTTATGAGAACACCAGTCACACTGGATTAGGGCTTGGTCTAAAGACCTTCTATTAACTTAATCATTTCCTTAAAGACCTTTTCACATTCAATCACTTCCTTAAAGACCTTCTCACATTCAATTGCAGTCTGATGTGCTGGAGGTTAGGACTTCAATACATTAACTTTAAAGAGATATAATCTGGCTCATAACAAATGTTCAAGAGCTGTTTTACCTATACTGCATGAGTATGACCTCAGTCACAAGCTTGAACATGAAGGGTCCTTTTTCATTGACACTGAGATCTTTCATCATCTACACAAGTTGGCTCTTACGCCAGTGTGGAGAGCCTATAGGCAGGGGTAAGTGCCTATAAAAAAGCAAAACAACAACAACAACAACAACAACCCCCCTCAAACAACTTACATTGACGTAAAGAATTTTGACACTTGAATCTCTCTTCTTCAAACTGCCTTATTGTTTGGCTTTTACAAAAAAAATTATTTTCGTACTTGGGGAGTCCCCAGATGATTCTCAATATTAGCAGACTAATGACTTACATGGCTACTAGTGACATGGAAGTGAGTGCAGCATCTGTGCTAGGCTGAGAGTAGGTAGCTACGCCACTGAGCAAATCATCGACAGCTTTAAATGAAAGTTGTTTCTTGTGTGTGCGTGTGTGTTTTTAAAAAAGTATGAAGGATAGAATGCTCCCTCTTGTCCTGTGTCATCCATTCCTCCATCCCTTCCCAAGTCCATTAGGATTTGTCGGACAACTAAAGCAGGCTGAGCAAGTGAATACTGTTGTTGTGTTCCTGCCTTTATCAGTTTAGAGTTGAACTGTACCAGCTATCAAAGAGAGTGACTGACAGACACACAGTCTCTATCTTATAAATGGAGAAGACTTTATACGTCTCTTCTGGCCTAGAGTACTGGTTCATTCAACCTCCAGCAAAGACGTAAAGGACTGTAACATAAGACTTGTATGAGGGGCTGGAAGGAGAAATGACTCAGCCATTAGGAGCCCTGGCTGCTCTTACAGAGAACTGAGGATTGATTCTCAGCACCCACATGGTGGTTCATAGCCATCCATAACACTAGTTCCAGGGATAACTGGTTCCCTGGTCTAACATCTACGGGCACCAGGCACACCTGTGGTGCACATACACACCTGGAAACATATTCACATACATAACATAAATACATTTAAAATAGCATGACTGTGTATGAAATGAAGTGAAGCTCTCGACAGACACAGATTCAAAGATGAACTTTAGGTATTCCTTGGATGGTCTGGAGAGTCAACACTAAGAAAAGCCATGGTGTGTGCTTTTCTTGTCCTTTGTCCAAAAACCACAAGAGGACAAGACCCAAGGTGTGAACCTGGACTCTAGACTTAATGTCTGAGGTGGAAGGATTGTGAGTTTAAGGTCAGCCAGCCCTACATAGTGAGACTCTGTCTGAAGAAGCAATCAAAGGTAATAAAACAATTTAAAATTTGTTCTTTATTCTTTCATTCTTTGTTGAAGTGAACATTTTAAAGGGAAAGTCAATTTAACCAAAATCACTCCAATACTCAGAGTTATAGATTTTGAAGATAAAAATAATAAAGATAATAAATGCATAGGATAAACTTATGCATTTCAAAAAAGAGAGGAAACAGGGATGGAAAGGATTGGACCAAATCAGAACCAAAACCCAGTTCTCCATGTCTGGTGTCTGAGACATGCATTATGACGTGAATTATGCAGGGCTTGGGCAGCCCTGTCACTACAGTCTGGCTGTTTGTGGTTCAGGTGGCCTCTGTTTTGATCTGACTCCCACTCACTACCTGTGACTTTCCTTGACAGATGTTCCATATTCCTGCCATCTCAAACTTCCTGGTCTCTATTGTAGCCTACACCTCACACTTTCAGATGCATGCATTTCCCTCCCAGAGGGTCTCTATATGTTTCCCCGGCATTGCACGCTTTTATTTGCAAGCTGTAGAACCCTACATGACTCTTTAACTCTTGCATTTACTATTTCTGCATCATGTCAACACTGCTAAGTTCTGCCATTAGCTCAAGTGGTAGCTGGGCCTCCTTAAACCACAGCCTCAATGTCTTCTGAGTACCAGATACGTTGGGGCTTGGTTCTAATGTTTTGATTTAATTGGGAATCTACATGTCCAAATGCTAAAGGTCTTTGTCCCCAATTGGTTTTTGACCAATCAATAAAAATGCCGGTGGCCAATGGCTGGGCAAAGGGAGAAGAGATGGTGGGACCCTTAGATTTTCGCAGGCTAGGAAGCAGGAGAGAGGAGGGAAGGAGGATCACCGTGATTCAGAGGGGGACAGATCAGCTTTAGAGCTGCAGAAGGAAAATCATCCAAAACGTAGGTGAGAAGGAAGGTGGCCCCGGAAAGGGCTCCTCAGAAGCGTCTCGGGCAGCAAAGACAGATCATGGATTTAGAGAGTGTCGAGTCCGGAGTAATGGGGGGGAATCTATGATAAACCAGACAGAGGGTTAGAACTGCCCAGCCTTTGAGCTAGCCAAGGCGATTCAAAATTAAGCTAATGTGTGTGTGTCTTTCATTTGCAGATCTAAAGAGTTCCTGGGGGAGGGGTGGTGGCTGGGAAGTGTACGACCCCACCAGGAGCCAAAGCAGTGTTCACAGCTACACCAGGGCGGGTGAACCCAGGGAAACATTTCTGTTAGTAGCGCTATGTGAGTAAGCTGTCCCAATGGATTTATTTTCTCAAGAGAAAGTCCTTGAAATGAGTTTTTAATATTATATCTGGGAGCCTGGGACAGATGAGATCTGGCCAATTTTGAGGTGCCTTGAAGGCATCCCGTAGCTGTTTTTGTCTATTTTGTGGGTTCTTCTTTCTCCCACCCTTTTCCCACCCTTTCCCCCAACACTAGATAGAAGAGAGAAAAGGATAGAAAGGCAAGGAGGAAACATTATTTTTATACTATTCCCTGCTTATTAGGGGTGTCAAGTTCCTTGGGGCAAGTTTTATCCTCACTGTCAAGATATCTAATTTCTTCTTATCGTTTCTTCTTTGTCCATGACCAAGAACAGCCAACAGCAGCTAGTAACCCGCCACACCTCTCGGGATCCTAGCATTTATAGATACTCTGAAAAGTCTCCAGAATTCCAAATGTCACACAATCACAGAAACTATCTGTAGCTGGCAAAATCCCACCCCTGTGAGAGCATGAGGCAAATCACACACAGTCAGCTGATGTGGACAGTCTGAAGCAGCCCCGTGTCCCCGTGTCGGGGATTAAAAATGAAAGCACATTCCTATTTCTGTGTTTTATAAAGAAATCAAAATCCTTACTACAGCATCCTTTCTATTGTTGCACTTTACCTTTTCGATAGGTTTGTGTGTTGCTTATATGCAGGTGTGTGAGTGTGTGTGAGTGTGTGTGTATGTGTGTAGGCTAGATGACAACCATGAGTATCATTTTCAAAAATACCATTCACCTTCTTTGAGACAGGAGGTGGGAATTTGGCTATACTGTCTGACTGGTGATCTCCAGGGCTCTTCCTGTCTACACATTCCTAGTATTGGTAATACAAGCAAACACTACCACACCTGGCTTTGTCACATGGATTCTGAGGCTCAAACACAAATCCTCATGCTTACAAAGAAGTGATTTGAGACATCCACTCAGCCTCATCTATGGTCTAATCTGAATTAGACCATCTGAAGAGATAGATGATCTAGTCTCTTCAGAAACCATACCTTCCTCAGCTCCAGTTTTACACAAGCTTTTCTGACCAAGTTGCAAGTTTCCTGAGTCTTTCTGTAAACCTGAGTCTTTCTACTCTGATATGCTTCCTGATTCTTTCTGTAAACCTAGTTAAAAGGTGCTAGCAATAACCATGTCACAGCCTGAATACTGGATTGCCTCAGAATAACTCCACCAGATTAAATAGTCCATTATCTTCAGACTCAGTCCTCAGGTCATGCCTAATGCAGCCAAGTTCTTCGTCAGCATGAAATCCCCAACAGAGTCCTCATTTCTTCACTGTTTTGATTCCTACCAGCATTGGGAGACGACTGAACTCCCTTTGTGATCATCCAACAACTCTGTTTACAGCATTGTAGGCATACTCTCTCCCATGTCTTCAACCTTTGTCAAACTGTACAGTTTAGTTCCATGAACGAGACGAGACCATGGTCAAAATCAGTGATGGTAACTCTGTTTCTCTGATAAGAGTTTTCTTGTAGTTTTTGGTCACTGTTGGAAAGAATTTAATTTGGTTTGTGGTTTTAGATATTTCACTCCACAGTGGCTTTACTGTTTTTGGAGCCTGATGTGAGGTAGAATATCGTGGTGGGAGGAGTTTATGATAAGGACTAATCATCTTTTGGTGAGTAGGAATGAATCCTAAAGAGAGACCAAAAAGGCCCAGGAATAAAATACCTCCAAGGGTCCACCCACCAATGACCTACTTCCAGTTAGGCCCCGCCTCTTAGAGTTTTCAGCATTTTCCAAAACAGAGCACCATCTGGGGACCAAACCTTTAATATACTAGCCTTTTAGAGAGGCACTTTATGTCCCAACCACAACAACACTCTAAATGGAAAAGCATTTATTTCTATTAAATTAGGTCTTTAAAAATTCATGGATGAAGAGCTAGGGATGTAGATAAGTTTGTATAATGCTTGTCTGGCAAGTTCAAAACTCTGGGTTTGATCCCAAGTTCCACTTAAACTGGAAATGGTGGCACATACCTGTAATCTCAGCATTTGGAAGGTGGAGACAAAAGGATCAGAAGTTCGAGGTAATCGTTAGCGACACAGCAAGTTCAAGGCAATCTCAAGAAGAACTTTATGGATGGATTAGAGGAGCAGGTCTTGGGCTATGCCTCCAAAAGAACTAGTAGAATCCAGTAGAAATACCTGCTAGGGTTCAGGCTTGGTGGGAGAGATAGAAACCCTGCATCCTCCTTGAGGCAACGAGGATCACAAACTCAAGACCAGCCTGGGCCCCCTAAAAGAAATATGTCAAAATGGCTTCTACCTGTGTCACTACTGAGAAGCCACCCCCAGGACTACAAAACCTTGCTCAGATCCAGGGTTGGGAAGCCACTTCCTGGGAAAGGCTGTGCCTGCTTGTTCTATAAGGGCAAAAGTGACTGGCCATGCCCTGCTTAGTGCTTCTCCTCACCAAGAAGTCAGGAATGGGCTCCAGAACTTTTACTAACAATGCTTTAAAAGTCCAGTGTGTGTAGGCCCATGCTTGCCCAGGAACAGCAGACATAAGAAATGGCACATCTCAAGCATGAATGGCTACTCTGTTAGTGCCACACTCCTGTCCTCCTTCCAGTCTGCCCTGTGATGCTTACCATAGTCAAGTTTGGAAGAAGAAACTTCACAGGCATGGACCAGCCCTCTAACCCCCCTTTTCACCCACAGAAAACAGGTTTTATTGTTATTTATTTATTTATTTATTTATTTAGCATTGTAGTTCCAGGTGATGAATGTAGCTCCTTAGAGTTGCCTGACACTGTCTTGAGTAAATGGGCCCGATACTGGGGTCTAACATTAAAATGCTCACTTGCCTACACAGCTTACAGCAAGTATATCAGAAATTAGGGGAATGATTTGATCTCTTTGTGTCGATTTATTTTTTTCTCTCCTGATCAAGGGATCTGACCTAGAAAGTAGGTTTTGAGAAATAGTTTAATACTGTACTGTGCTAGTAGCCACCACCTGACACTTACAATGCCTTCTGCTTTGAAGTGCCGGCAGCTTTTAAAGCATTTCCTATTTGTATCTCTGTCATCTTCACCGTAACGAGGCAGGGTACCATCAGTTCAGGATGTGGCCCTCACCTCTTCCTACCTTCTTTTAATTATGACTGTTACATTATGACACATAGAAAATCTGAAGGTATCTATGTACATACACACACCCACACCCACAAACACACTCACACACATGAACACACATGTATATAATAATTCAAGAAAGGTCTGAGGCTGCCAGGATTCTTGCTGCTCTGAGCCTTGCCTGGCCACTCTGAGCACTCAGTTGTTTGGGTTGTTCAGAGCCATTCACTTCCTACCACTTGGGAGATTGTATCTTAGGGGAGTGACCTAATTCAAGGCTACAAGGTTATGAAATGTGGTGATTTGAATGTATGGCCCAGACAGGTTCATACATTTTAATGCTTGGTCCACAGCTGGTAGAATTGTCTGGGAAGGATTAAGAGGTGTGGCCTTATTGGAGCGGGTGTATCACTGGGTTTTGAGGTTTCAAAAGCCTAGGCCATTCCCAGTTAGCTCCCTCTCTGCCTTGTCTCAACACATTCAGTTCTCAGCGGCTGCTGTCAGTAAGCTTGCCTGCTTACTGCTGTCTTCTGTTGAGGTTTGCTCTGTTGCTATGCCAAATTGTAATGCCAAATTCTGTACCTGAACGTCTAGGCCTACAAGTGAATTCTCATGTTTAAAAGTGTTTGTTGTACCAACCTTGTTCCTTGATATGAAATTACAGGTTAAATAAAACTGGCTACAGCCAATTACTGGAGGGATTAGAAGTAGGCAAGTTTTGAGTTACCTGGTTGGGGTGGAGAAGAGAGAAGAGGGAGGAGGGAGCAGAAGGGAAGGAGGAAGGAGAGGAAAGGAAGAAGTCATCATGAAAGAGATGGGCCATGAACCTGTCTGTGTCCAGGAGAAACAACAAATATCTGGGGGTACACCACTGGGGAGGTAGGCAGGCTGGCAGAAGAGTAGATCGGGGGTGACCCTCCCAGTAATTGTCAGAAACAAATAAAATAACCATAGTCGGAGTCTTATTTATTTGTAATCTAATTTGGGATAAGCTTAAATTGGTTGTACTGCAATCTTCCCTGCCTTAATGGTCACGGACTCTAGCCCCCTGGAGCCATGAGCCCCCAAGTAAATGCTTCCTTTTATAAGTGGCCTTGGTCATAGTGTTTTGTCATGGTAATAGATAACTAAGACACTAACTAGACCAGACCCTCTGAGTCCCAAACCAAACGACTTCAAACATAGCCTTCTGTGGAAGAAGCCTTTATTACCAGCAAAAGTCCTCATTATAGCTTACAAGGTCAGAGAAGGTTCAAGCCATGGATTCTTATTTCCAGCTGCCCATGTCTACTGGATCAGTTTCTGTCTCCTAACATATCCTGTCCTTTCCGAACCAGCACAGATTGCTCTAGTTACATTCTAGACAGGGAAGAACAAGTGAGATCTAGAGATGGGAGAATCTGCTTTAATCTTGTGACCTGGCTAGGCATTCTCACCTTTTTTTTTTTTTTTTGTCTTGGACCCTACCAAGAGGCAGACAATGCTTAATTGGGCCCACAGCTCTTTTTTTTTCCCACAAGCATATATTGTTTTCCCCACTATATCTTGGGCATATTTAGGTGCAAAAGGTATTTTAGTAACTAACAGTCTGCATACACGGAGTTGGGATTGTCTTTAAGTCTCAGGGGGTTTGAATGGGTTTGGTTTTGCAGGGCGAGGGTTAGAACTCAGGGCCTCACAGTGCTAAGCAAGCTCCCTACTGAGCTGCATCCCCAGCAGCTTCAGTTGGCTTAAAGTGGAATGAGAACTTAAAGACATAGAGACCCTATGATGCCTGTGGTATTTCCCTTCCCACCTCTCCTCCCAGTGTCCCCCCTCCCCAGTCCACCCCATCCACTCCCCCCCCCTCTTTTTCAGAAAAGGGAAACCCTCCCATGCCTATCAACCAGCCCTAGCATATTGTATCAAGTTGCAGGAAGATTAGGCGCATCTCCTACGGAGGCTGGATGAGGCAGCCTAGTAAGGTGAAAGGGTCCTAAGGCAGGCCACAGAGTCAGAGACAGTTCCTGCTCCTGCTGTGAGGAGTCCCAGAAGACCAAGCTACACACCTGTAACATACGTGCAGAAAACCTAGCTCGGACCCGTGCATGCTCCCTGGTTGGCAGTTCAGTCTCTGTGAGTCACTACGAACCTAGGTGTGTTGATTCTGTAGGCTTTCTTGTTGTCTTCTTGACCCCCGTGGCTCCTACAATGCTTCCTCCCTCTTTTCTGCAGTTTGGCTGTAGGTCTCTGCATCTGTTTCCATCAGGTGCTGGGTGAAGTCTCTCTGATGACAGTTATGCTAGGTTCCCATCTGCAAGTATAGCAGAACATCCTTAACAGTGTCAGGGGAGGGCTCCCTCTCATGGCATGGGTCTCGAGCTGGGCCTGTCATTGGTTGGCCCTTCCCTCAATTTCTGCTCCATCTTTACCTCTGCATACCTTGCAGGCAGGACAAAGTTTAGGTTGAAGGTTTTCACCGGGTTGGTCCCAATCCCTCTCTTGGAAGTCTGGCCTGGGTACAGGAGAGGCTCCTCTTCAGGCTCCATACCCCCTATTGCTATGAGTCTTGGTTAGGGTCACCCTCATCAATTCCTGAGATCCCATTGCCCTAGGTTTCTAGCTTGTCCCAGAGATGCCACCCACTTCCTGATTCCAATTGTTCCTCTCAGTACTGTCTCCTTCTGTCCTTCTCCCATCTGATCTCTCCTGTTCCTATCTCCATGCCCACCCCCATCCAGTCCCCTCTGCCATCTGTGATGGATGTGTATTCTATTCCCCCTTGTCAGTGAGATTCACACATCCCCTCTTGAGCCCTCCTTGTTACTTAGCTTCTTTGGGTCTATGATTTATAGCATGGTTATCCTTTACTTTACAGCTAATATTTACTTATAAGTGAGTACATATCATGTTTGTCTTTCTGGGTATGGGCTACCTCACTCAGGATGGTATAAATTTTATGATGTCATTGTTTTTAACAGCCAAGTAATATTGTATTGTATAAATGTATCACATTTCCTTTATCCATTTTTCAGTTGAGGGACATCTAGGTTGTTTCCACTTTCCGGCTATTACAAATAAAGCTGCTATGAGCATAGTTGAGTGAATATCCTTGTGGTGTGGTGGAGCATCCTTTGTGTATACGCCCAGAAATGGTATAGCTGGGTCTTGAGATCTATTCCTAATTTTCTGAGAAACTGCCAAATTGATTTCCAAGGCGACTGTACAAATTTGTACTCCCACCAGCAATGGAGGAATGTTCCTGTGTTTCACATCCTTAACAGCATGAGCTGTTGCTTAAGATTTGATCTTAGCCATTTTGATGGGTGTAAGATGGATCTCAGATGCTCATGGATTGGTAGGATTAACATAGTAAAAATGGCTATCTTACCAAAAGCAATCTACAGATTCAATGCAATTCCCATCAAAATTCCAAAACAATTATTTACAGACCTTGAAAGAACAATACTCAATTTTATATGGAAAAACAAAACCCCAGGATATCTAAAACAATCCTGTACAAGAACACTTCTGAAGGCATCACCATCCCTGATTTGAAGCTGTAGTGCAGAGCAATAGTAAAAAAACACTTGATATTGGCATAAAAACAGACAGGTTGATCAATGGAATCAAATCAAAGATCCAGAAGTAAAGCCATACACCTATGGACACTTGATTTTTGACAAAGAAGTCAAAATTGTGCAATAGAAAAAAAAAAGAAAGCATCTTTAACAAATGGAGTTGGTCTAACTGGATGTCTGCATGTAGAAGAGTGTAAATAAATCCATTTCCATCTCTCTGTACAAAACTTACACCCAAGCAGATAAAAGTCCTCAACATAAAACCAGATACACTAAACCTCATAGAACTTCCTGAATAGAACACAAATGGCTTGGGCACTAAGACTAACAACTAATAAATGGCACCTCATGAAACAGAAAAGCTTCTGTAAGGCAAGGACACTGTCAATAGGACAAAATGACAGCCTACACATTGGGAAAAGATCTTCACCAACCTCACATCCGACAGAGGTCTGATATCCAAAACATAAAGAACTCAAGAAACTAGACGTCAACAAAACAAATAACCCAATTTAAAAACGGGGTTCAGACCTAAACAGAGAATTCTCAACAGAGGAGTCTCTAATAGCACTTACAGAGATGTTCAGCATCCTTAGCCATCAGGGAAATGCAAATGGAGATGCTGCTCATGCCTCTCACCGCTCCTCCCTGCGTGTCTTCCCCTCACCGAGAAGCTCAGCAGCGATATTTTCCTGTGTGTGACTTGTCCTCACGGAGCCTCTGCAGAGTGCGCCACTCTGGCTTTCATAGGAACGAGAACTCTTGTTTTTCATTCATGTATCATTGGTTTTCACAGTAATTAAGTTGTATCATTAAAATTACAAGCATAATGGCAGACGTGGGTTGAGAACAAATAGCACTGACCTCTGGTGAGCACTCGGCTCAATCTGCGAAGAGCCCGGAGAGTACCGCTCTTAGATTAGCATCCAGCATGAAGGGCATAAATGCATTTTATAGAGGCAGAGGGGCAGGGCAGGTTCAAAGGCTCCTGCCTTCCTTGTCCATCCCAGTTCAGATGTGTAATGGGTTTTGATGGACTTGTGTCACTCTCACTGAAGGGCTCAAATACTAAAGCTCTTTCCTCCCTTCCTCTCCTCTCCCCTCTCCTCCCCTCTCCTCCCCTCTCTTCCCCCTCTCTCTTTCTCGCTTCTCTCTTTTCACTTCCTTCTCTTCTTTTTCAAGGTCTCTCTGTGTAGCTCAGGATAGCTGTGCAAACTGTGCATCTTTGGTTAGCCGTGGATTCATAATCCTCCTGACTCTGCCTTCCGAGTGTGCTGGGCTCAGTAAGTATGCATCGGGGACGGGACCTTTATTTATCCATGCTTTGTTTTGCTTTTTTAAAACCCACGGAGCATGGCTCTGCACAGCCTTTCATGTGATGTTATCTGTAAATGTCCCTTTCTCAACAGTCTTCCCTGACTTATCTCCTTGGTCAGGCCCCACTCTTCTCTCTGTAGTAGAGCTTCCTTAGGATAACAGAGTCCCCACCCAGCTCTTTCCCCTGCCTCACAGAGCTCATGCCTGCAGAGGCCTGATGAGAACCATTTCATGGCAGGGGACAATTCCGGTCTATGGAAAGGAGTGAGGGAGAATCAGGAAAACCTTCGCTTCTTCCTACCAACAGGCAAGTGTAATTCAGTACACACACACACACACACAGACACACACACGCACGTATATATGTGTGTGTGTGTGTGTGTGTGTGTGTGTGNGNGAGAGAGAGAGAGAGAGAGAGAGAGAGAGAGAGAGAGAGAGAGAGAGAACACACTATCAGCTCTAGCCCTCTACTTTTTAGTAAAACATTCATATTCCCTTGTTATTATGAATTGGCTCTATTTTCCTGCCTTGAATTTCACAACAAAGAGTCTTCCCTGCCCCCATCAGCTGAAATTTTTTCTTCCAGAACCATCAGGGGGACAAGTGGAAAACCATCAGGGACAAGTGGCAAAGGTTCAAAGAGCAGGTGGTCTCTAAGCTTCTCTCTGGAATGAAGCGCTCCCCTGGTCCTCTGCGGAAGAGCCAATCACCTGTGTAACGGTGGGGAAGAAGAGAGAAATCCACCCCCACAGTACCCCTCTAAAAAGCAAGATGTTGGGAACCAACGGTGACAATAAGAACAAATGACAAAGATTGTCCTAGATCTCATGGCACTTCTGAAGTGATCAAAAGGGGCTACAGATTATTTCATCCCAACAGCTTTGTAACAGATCATGAAGTTAAGACACCAGGGCACAATGACCTGCAGAGGACACAGCTGCCAGCTGCAAAGCTGGGGAAGAAGCCCCTCCGGTTTCGTCATCTGTGGCCACTGAGACACCAGCCTTTTCCAAGGTGTAGTGGCCAAGCTCCCAGGGTCCCTGCCCCAAATGTTCCTAAAGTCAAAACTGTTTTCATAATGATACAATGGTGTACTTTCTCAGTGTCTGACATCCTCACGGATGGAGGATGGAGTAAGGGTGAGGAGAATCCCTGGTGTCGTCCCAGGCACCGAGGTAGAGCAGCCAACTGTTGCCACAGCTACACACTTGCACAAAAACAAAGCCACGACTCTCACCTAAGGACGTCCTTGATGAAGCAAAGGTATCAGTTGTATTAAGTATTGGTCCTTCTCAAAACTAATCTATATAAAAAAATGTGAATTATGCATGAAATATTTTTTATGTCTTCCAAAGTATGATTGTTACCATAGAAAAGCACAGAGAAAAACCAAGGCAATTATTTCAATTGTGAGTTGAATGGACCACTTTATCATAGAACATCTTTTTTTTTTTTTTTCTTTCTTGAAAGAATGAGTGACAAAGAGTGCTTTTTTTTTTTTTTCCAGACTGGGCACTTGGCAGACAATTTCTCAAAAATGAACAAAGGGAGTCTGTCACCTCAAGGAAAACAACTTATGGTATTTGTTGCCAATGATGGAATCTGAGCTTCTACGTGCAAATTAGAATTTTAGAAATCTCATACCTAGCTCTGTGGTCGTTGGTAGCTTCCCGGTGCGTAAGGACCTTCCTGATGAGGTTGGGAATATTCATGAATAGGGTGGCTTCGTGGAATGTGCCAACTTTTGGAATACTTGCATACCCCAAGAAGCCAATACTTTCCTGTTACCAGTACATTGTGCATGGGATACTGCATGCATGGAAGGAATATTCTAAACATTTAATAAGGCTGGCTCTACCAAGCCCCTACTTCATCCCTGGCTCTTCCACTAGATAAACACCTTGGTATTTTAAGTGTACGGCAGATGGAGGGACCGATTACGCAAAGTTCACGGACACAGGGTCATTGGAACAAGTGTTTAAAACAGCTGTTTGGAGGTCAGCAAGATGGCAGAGCAGTGAAGTCAGTGCCACCAAGCCTGAGAAGCCCGAGTTTGATCCCAAGACCCATATGGTAGAGGGAGAAAGCCTGACTCCTTCTAGTGGTCTTCTGATCTCCACACAGGCACTGTGCATGTGTGCACACACACAGTAAATAAAATGTAATTTAAAAAAGATAAGGGCTGTGAGAGATGGCTCAGCAGTGATGTGCACTTGTTCTTTCAAAGGACCGGGATTCAGTTCCCAGCACCTACGAGGAGGCTCACAACGGACTATAACCCCAGTTCCAGGGGATCTGGTGCTTTCTTCTGACCTCTGAGCACACCAGAAATGCGCATATGTTCATACAGGCAAGACTCTCATTAACATGAGAAAAACAAATCTTTAAAAATACATTTAATTTTTTGTGTATATATAGTAAGACTACCCATAATTCTTTTTAAAAAGGCTATGTGCTCTTCCCTTTCTTAGCTGTTTATTAATGTCAGTTTTTCTTCATGTACTTCAACCAAAAATAACAACTTACTGAATACAGAAGCTGTAGAAGAATGGAGGTGCTTTCTATTAATGGAGGCATTATAAAAAAAAAAAAAATTAGAAAAATGGGGTCAGAGAGATGGTGAAACAGGCAAAGGCGCTTTCCACCAAGCCTCACGACCTAAGTTTGACCCCTGGAACCCAGGCAAAGACAAGGTGAAATATGACTCCCCAAGATGTCCTCTGACCTCCACAGCCATGCCTGGCACACCTGAACTCCCCCTCACAAAAATCAAGTTAAAAAAATCATCCCCTGGCATGAGTGTGTGTGTGTGTGTGTGTGTGTGTGTGCATGAGTACACATACACACGCACGTGTACTTACAAAAATGAAAAGAAGTATTACTTTTTCTTATGAAGTACTTTATTTTAGAAGGTCTCTCTCTCTGTCTCTGTCTGTGTGTGTGTGTGTGTGTGTCTGTGTGTGTGTGTATGTGTTTAGTACTGGGAATAGAACCCAAAGCCTCTCTCTTCACTCTACTATGTGTGTGTGTGTATATGTATGTAAATATGCATGTGTGTATGTAAGTGTGTGTGTNTGTGTGTGTGTGTGTGTGTGTTGGAAGGTGTGCACATGTGGAGATGGAAGAACGATTTTTTGGAGTCAGTTCTTTCTTTTCAGACAAGAGCCTTTACCAGCTAATTGCTGGCCAAGCTACTTCACAGGCTTTCCCCATGGTCCATCCATCCATCCATCCATCCATCCATTCATCCATCCTGAGATAGAGCCTTGCTAAGTTCCTCAGCTGGCCTGCGATTGTTTCTGTATCATAGGCTGGCCTCCACTTTTTTTCTGTCTCTGCTTTTAAGCCCCCCTGAGTAGCTATGGCCACAGGCCTGTGAGAGACTGCCTAGCTTTGAAGATGTGACTTCTAGTCTATAAGAATAGAAATACATATGTTAATATTTAATGGATTCGTTTGGGGTGTATTATAATTAGTAAGTATATGAACATCTCTACTGGGAGAAATAATCTTCATTTCAAGTATATAAAGGAGTTCTGCGACTGAAGCATTTGACCCTCTGGAAAGTAGGCTGGAGGGAAGGATGTCTGTCTGCTTTGTCAAATAACCCAGGGCTGTCACTGTTTTATTTTTAGCCTGCCCTGTGCCCAGTATCAGAAAACTGCAGAACTTTGGCACCTCAAAATCAAAGGACACAAAACAAAGAAATCCGAGGTAATGAAAAGGAGAGGTCTCCAGGGATCCGTGGTGCAGTGGCCTCCACCCCTCCAGGCAGCCTGTTGTCTCTTACTCACTCACCCACTGCCACCCAGTCCCACCCAGTCCCACCAGCACCATGCTGGAAAGCTATTGTTCTTTTGGTTCTCAAAAACACAGAGACCTAAGAGAACTCAGAGCAGACCCCTGCCCTCAGCCTGAGCTCTGGGCTGTAAGGCAGGAAGCCCTGGTCTCAGGCTCCCAGCTGAGAAGGAAAGATACTGTAAATCTCTTAGACCACTTGCCCAGAGCTGCCAGAAAGCTGCTTTCCTGTTAGTAAACAGGGCTGCCTGGACCATCTTTCTCTTCTTTAATAACCTGTGGGGCATCTATTGATTGCACATGCTGGTCTCTCATAAATTAGAACAGGGGATGTCTTCTGGTTACTCTGGAGCAGTATGGATGATGAAATTGGCTCACTAATACTTCATGTGCATGGAACACAGTGTCCCAAGTCACATAAACATAAAGCATATGTATCATCAGGTACTGAGAACGGACAAGAACAGCTCCGGGGGGCGGTTGCGGTGTCTAGGCATGAGCTCTGGGGGCAGCCGTGACATCTGGGCATGCTACAGACTTCAATTAGGTGGTTTTTTTCCACTCCAACTGTAATAGAAAGGAAGGGAGATTTCAGGCCTCAGTTTCCAATGACAGGGAACCACAGGCCCATGTGGGTAGATGGACCAGTCCTTCTTTCTAGTCCCCTCAGCAGGGATGGGGGCCAGTAGAAAGGAGTGTACCTCTCTCAGCCAGTGTTGTGGGTGGACCCTCAAGATAGAAATCAAAGGGTGCATCCGAAGCTATCCCTTCAGTGGCTTCTCATCCCAGTGCCAACCTTAACAAGCTGGGTCTCAGATGCACACCCGTAACCCTGGCAACAAGCTGGGTGGAGACAGGAGGTTCTTAGAGCAGGAAGAGGGTAGTAGTGATAGACGAGGACACTGGGTATCTTCTTCTGGCCCAAGGGCACCACACACACTCAAACCACACATTCACACACATACACCCACCTTCCAAAAAAGAAAAAAGAAAGAAAGAAAATTCACTCAATCCATCTGAAACAAAGGAAAAAAAAAAACCTGCTTCAGCCACTGTGTATAGATAAAGCCACAGAGTTCTGGGCAGCACCTGGATGCTTTTTTTTAATATATCTAATTATTGGTTTTTGTTTTTTTTTTTTTTTGAAACAGGGTTTCTCAGTGTAGCCCTGACTATCTTGGAACTCACTCTGGCCTTGAACACAGAGACCCACCTGTCTCTGCCTCTAGACTGCTGGGATTAAAGGTATGTGTCACCATCACCGCCTGGATTCTTATGGGTGCTCAGTAACAGACACAGCATTCTGAGATGAAGAATCCAACAATGAAGCGTCTCCTGAAGAGATGCGTAGCTATGCACAGATCCAGGTGCAGCACAACATCCCTCCAGCCCCCACCCCCGCACCCCAAACACACACATCAGGTGGGACACATTCCATGGCAGACTGTGGGAAGCGGGTACAGCCGTGTGACAGCCAAGACGGCACCCTGGCTCATTGCCAAGCCTTGTGATCCCTGCTTGTTTACCAAGCACCTGAATGATCATGCACACCTGCATGATCACACGCACCTGAATGGTCACGCGCACCTGAATGATCACGTGCATCTGAATGATCATGTGCTGTCCGCCTGACACATAGCGTCATACAGCATGGTATTGAGTCACTGGCCTATCAACACCCACCCTGTCTGCGTGCATGGCTCGTGTACAAAGCGTGTTGAATGCTGATTGGATGATGAAGAGTGGTGAGAGATGAGTGCAGAGGGTGGAGGGGGATAAATTGGGCGATCCCCCATAATAAACAGGATAAATCTGAGAGAGAATAAAGGAAGCTGCAGTGGGAAGCTGTGGAAGCTGCTCAAACCCTGCCTTGGCATACGTGTAGTCTTTGCCCCACCTCTGCTGGACGGAGGTCGGGGGCGCCCGACATCTGGTGGCCCGTACGGGGAAATCTGAAAAGAGCAGCTGAATTAAGAAGCAAGAGTTACAGGTGAGTTCCGTGGTAGAGAGTAGTAATCTAGCGCTAGGAGGAAGTTCCTGGCACAGGGAGGAAGTTAAGCTCCCAGGGTTATGGTACGGAGTTAGGTTCCCGGCACAGGGACGAAGTTAAGCTCCCGGTGTTACGGGACTGAGTTAAGTTCCTGGCACAGGGACGAAGTTAAAAGTGAAGAGAGCAGGAGGAGATTGCTTCAAATATGAAAGTAAGAGTGGTGTTGGTGCAGCTGCTAGCAATTTTGAATTTAGTTAAATTTTTCCTGGTGGACAAAAGTGGAAAGTATACTGCCAAGTTAGAAAAGTTTTCCTGTGGCCAGGCTGGGCATTTTTAAAGAGATTGTCCCAATCACTCATGGCCAACTACTGCAGCTTCCACGAGACGTGCAAAATTATGTCCACGGTGTCATGAAGGCTCATGCAGCAGAAGCAGAAAAAGGCAAACGAGAAGCCAGCAAAAAAGAAAAGAGGCTAAAGAACAAGAGAGTGAGGAGGGAAGTTCAGATAAATTATCTGACAGTGGAGATGAAGTGACTAGCATGATATCTAAGTTGAGTTTTAGGCGAGGAAGGCCACCTGAACCCTCGACACCTCCCTTGCCCTCACCTCCTCCCTATAACGGGGGAAAAAGGAAGTGAAGGAAAGTGCAGCCACCATAATTCAGTATGGCGAAATCTGTCTTGCAAAGTTGGTGCCTTCCCAGTGCTTCAAGATCAGCAAGGGCAACGATATCATGAGCCATTTGATTGGAAAACAGTTCAGAAACTTAAAGAGTCAGTAACTACCTGTGGCCCCCAGACTGCTTCCACTGTGACTCAGGTGGAAAGCAATTCAGAAACTTAAAGAGTCAGTAACTACCCATGGCCCCCAAGCTGCCTTCACTGTGACTCAGGTGGAGGGATTACAGAGATTCTGTATGACTCCTTTCAACTGGCAAAATTTGTGTAAGGCAGTGTTATCTGGAGGAGGTTACTTAAACTGGAAGGCTGTGTACCTTGAGTGTGCTATTGAACAGGCTGCATCTTATTAGTAAATCAGAGAGTGGATTTGCTCCAAGAGCAGATAGATATTCTGGAGTAATTAGTCTTTGTGTCATGTGTAACCCATATGTCAGGAATTTGTGTAACCTCTGTGCAGTATCAGAATTTTTCTCGTGCAGCTAATTTGGATCCATGCTATTGCTATTAGGAAATTGGAGTCATGATTTCGTGATTTCGATAGAAAGATGAAAGAATTATGGGCATCCATTGTTGCAGTGAGTAACATCCGTGTGGAGATTGCCACCGCTCAGCAGTGGTTGAAGATGATCCAGGGGACCTTCAGCTTCCTCAAGGATTGGGGAGGGATGGCCTTCTGGGGATTTTTGCTGTGTGCTGTATGTGTTGGTATGTTGTGGTAGATGATACACATGCGCAGACGAGTGCTGGCCGATAAACGGTTGTTGATTTAAGCTGTGACGGCTATAGAGTCAGGTAATTCACCCCATGTTTGGCTCCTAATAGTGGCTGAGGGCCATAAGCTGTGAAGTCACCAATGATGGGAATATTGAGGTGCTGTGAGCCAGATGCACACCCCTTTTTTGGCTGCAAGGTGATTCAATGACGGGATTAATGCGGGACACCCCCCACCCCCGCATAGCCTAAGACAGAGCCCTTGCCCACCTAGGACCTAAAAAAGGCCTAGTTACTGGGTGCTGGGTGCGGATGCAAGCCTTATGGCCTAAAACAGGTGCTTCACTGACCCTCTTTTTACAGCCACCCCCAACCTTTTAATAAAGACAGATGGGATTCCAGAGCCATTTTGATTAAACAGAAAGGGGGAGATGTGGGAAGCAGGTGTGGCCGCATGGCAGCCAAGATGGCGTCCTGGCTCATTGCCAAGCCCTGTGATCCCTGCTTGTTTACCAAGCACCTGAATGATCACGCGCACCTGAATGATCATGCGCTGTCTGCCTGACGCATAGCGTCATACAGCATGATATTGAGTCACTGACCTATCAACACCCACCCTGTCTGCATGCATGGCTTGTGTACAGAGCGTGCTGAATGCTGATTGGATGATGAAGAGTGGTGAGAAACAAGTGCAGAGGGTGGAGGGGGATAAATTGGGCGAACCCCCAGAATAAAGCAGAGAATAAAGGAGAATAAAGAAGAATAAAGGAAGCTGCAGTGGGAAGCTGCGGAAGCTGCTCAAACCTTGCCTTGGCATATGTGTTGTCTTTGCCCCACCTCTGCTGGTCGGAGACTGGGGTTCGCGGCAGCAGACTGGTGCCCTGAAATCAAATTTGCCTTCTGTTTTGGTAATGGAAATCAGTCCTCCAGCAATGGTCATGTACTCCACTAAAGCTGACATCTCAATAACTTGCAGTTAGACATGGCTTTGAGAGTAAATTTTGGCTAAAGAAATATAAACAAAGGACAGTAAAAGACTTCTGCAAAATCTCCCTTGAAGTACGGTGAAGACTTTAATCCTCTGATGGTTAACTGTCGACTTGACATGATTTGGAATCCCCTAGGAGACCCACCTCTGGGTCCATCTTTGAGGGTGTTCTCAGAGAGCTTTAGCTGAGGAGAGACTCGCCCTGATTGTGGACAGCACCATCCCTTGGGCTGCCTTCACGGCTGAACAAAAATGTGAAAAAAGTCGGCTGAACACCACCATTTATGTCTTTGTTTCCTGACTATTGCTACACGGTGATCAGCCAATTCAAATTCTAGCTGCCTATATATAGTGTTTCCACAAAGTTTTTATACTGGTCCTCAGTGTCTCAGGATGTGGTCTTGTGAACGTCAAGTCTTGAAGAGGTAAGTAGCTAGGCTGAGGCCATAAGGATGAACCTTGAGTCCATATTAATGATATGCTCATAAATGGGGCACACAGAGAGACAGACAGGCACATGCATTCACACATACATACAGTCATACATGGAAGCCATGGGGGAAATGACAAAAAAAGGCAAAGATTGGGACGATGCTTCCGCAAACGAAGGGACCACAAAACTGACAGAATGCAAGTAGAGCAAGAAGCAAGTAGTAGGCCTTTTCTCCCGGCTGTTGAAAGGAGCCGGCTCTGCTAACACACTTGCTTCCTGTGCAGCCTCCAGAACTTCGAGAACGAGAACCACCGAGGAGTTCATTTCTTCTGAGCCGCTCTGTGGTGATTGGTTGAGGCAGTCCCAGCACTACTGTAGATGCACACGCCCTTCCTCACTTCTTTATGCCCAGCCACCTGGAATGTAGAGAAGAGTGCGTGTTCTCCATTAGTCATTCTGCAGCATAAAGAAGGTCACACCCACACGGGACAGAACATCGAGCTAGCTAGAAGGAGTGAAAAGGGAAGACTCCGTAGCTGACCTCTCTCCTCTACTCCTCACACATATGCACACGCACATTCACGCACATATCCACTTGCCCATCCACCCAGGTATATGTATAACACCCTGCCATGAATACATTTCTAGAGCAGGTTATGGTGGTTGATGCTTTTAGTTTCAGCACTTACGATCTGCGGCAGGAGGATTGCAATGAGTTTCAGGCCACCTGAACCTAGTGAGTACTGGGACATCTAAGGCTATATAATGAGAGCTGTCTCAGACAGACAGAGACATTTTAATTAAGAAAGAAAACAAACCTATTTTTCAACACATTTTACAGAAGAAAAAGAGGAGGTGAGGATGAAGAAACTAAGCTCTATGACTGACTGAAATGTATGTGTCTTATTTGGATTACTAAGAAAAAAGTGTTTAAATTAAAAAAAAGTTTTGTGTCATTGTGGATTAGAATCTCTATGGGGATTCTCATGTCTTCAAGGCTTGCATGGCAGGTGCCCTCATCCACTGAGCTGTCTGGATGCACACCCCAACCTATTCCACCCTTTTACTTCATGAGGCAAGCCAGGCATGGTGGCACATGCCCAAACTTACAGTACTTGGGGAGCCGAGACAGAAGAATTACAAGATTGAGGTCAGCCCCTGCATACAAAGGGAGTTGTCCTTTCTCCTATTTTTTATTTTATTAATTAATTAATTTATTTATTTATTTATTTTGGTTTTTTGAGACAGGGTTTCTCTGTGTATCCCTGGCTGTCCTGGAACTCACTCTGTAGACCAGGCTGGCCTCGAACTCAGGAATCCTCTTGCCTCTGCCTCCCAAGTGCTGGGATTAAAGGCGTGTGCCACCACTGTCTGGTCTTTCTCCAATTTTTATTCAGTCTGGGATGCCAGCCCATGGTTGATGCTCTCCATACTCAGTATGGGTCTTCTCTCCTCTGTTAAACTTTTCTGGTGACGTCCTCACAAATGGGTCCAGAGATGTGTCTCCTAGGTGACCCCAAATCCAGATTAATTACTACAAGGGCACCCTCTAGAGAAAAACTGACCTACATAAAGAACAACTGCTCAAAGTATCTCTTAGACGTACTTACTGGAGCACTTACAGGATGGGATTTTATGCTGGGGAGTTGCTTTTTAGGCTAGTCGTATATAACAAGAATCCACCTCAAAACCCAAAACAGATGAGAAAACTCTGGAAATTTCAATAGTAGTTGTACATTAAATATTAAGGAGTTACTATTACTTTTAGTGCATACTAATAATACAGTTTGTGTTTAAGGTGTTCTTATCTTTTAAACTCTAAAGCATGGTTTTTCCAGTCTTGACCAAGTAACTTTTGTGGAGGTAGACATGGTTTTACTATGTAGCCCAGGCTGGCCTGACACCCTAGATTCTTCTGACTTAGCCTCCTAAATGCAGGATTACAAGTTCACGCCCTCTGTTCCTCATGATGTTAAGTGACATTCCTGGATTATTTTTCTTCTCAATAGGTGGTAGCAAGCTCCTCCTTTTTCACACTCAAAATCATAAATGTGGCCAGACACTACCAAATGTCCTCTGAGGGCAATATTGCCCTGAATAGAGAACAACTCAATACTCTCAATAACTCAGAGAGATATTTACAGGAGATATACGTGGATGCAATGATTTTCCTTTGGGATTTTGTTTTGAAATGATCCCATTAACTGTTGGGAGTGGAGGAAGCCCTTAGTGTGTGAGATTCTGTGTGACTATGTGTTGATACAGGCATGGCCGTGTCAAGGACCGCAGAGCCTCAGACTCAAAGGGAAACGGCTCACGTATGGAACGATGCTGATTCTGTGTGCAGGAATATCCACCATACCTCTTTCCCTGAGATATTTACAGCCTGAAGAGTCTTCCCCTACAGAGACCACCTCTACTGCGACTAGCCAAATCTGCCTCCTTACTGGCTATCCAGCATGAACCTTCCCTCCTTGATTATCTGTATGTTATAACCCCCTCTTCTTTGTTCAGCTGTACACAGTAACCCCACTTTTCTGTTCAACTCTATTCCTGGATAGTGAAGTTTCTTCAGCTGAGAGCGCAGACTACCCAAGCTTTTTGTATCTCTGTCAGGCTCTGTCTTTATTCACATTCCCTTACCATCCCAGTCAGGTATACTCTTGGAACCGTGCTAGACACGGCACATTATGTTCCATAATGAAAGAGTTAAAGTGCATAATACGTGTTAAGAAGTCCGTTTAGATTTGGCGTGGTGGTTTAAGTGAGCTCAATCTCCTTGATGGAACTGTTTGGGAAGGATCAGGAGATGTGGCCTTAGAGGAGGTGTGGTGCTGAGAGTGGGCTTTGAGGTTTCAAATGCCCACACCAATCCCAGGAGGGGATGGTGCTTTCTCCCTCCTCCCTTCTCTCTCTCTACCTCCCTTCTCTCTTTCCCTTCTCTCTCTCTCTCTCTCTCTCTCTCTCTCTCTCTCTCTCTCTCTCTCTCTCTCCTCCCCTCCCTTTCTTTCTGCCTGGTGGTTTTTGTCTCAACATGTAAACTTTCAATTACTGTTTCAGTACCATGCCTGCCTGCCTGCTACCACACTCCCTGCCTTGATGGTCATGGACTTTAGCACTCTCAAACTATGAGTCTCCAAATTAAACGCTTTCTTTCACATGTTGCCTTGATCACTGTGTTTTGTAGTGATGATTTTGAGAAGTTTGGTTTCTTTAGAAAACACAGAAATATTATAAGACTATTATTTCATTTTCATACAAGGTATGGGACATGGAGCTGCTTCAGATTTTCCACAGCAGGTGGCTGTGATTTGCCTCATGCTCAGCAGTGTGTGATTTTGCCAGTTGCAGTTAGTTTCTGTGAGCATGTGACATTTGGAATTCTGGGGACTTTTCAGAGGGTCTATAAATGCTAGGGCCCTGAGAGTTGGTGGGTTGTTGTTGGTTGCGGTTTGTTAAATTGGTTGTGCAAAATGAAGGAAAACAACAAGAAGGATTTAGATATCATGACAGAGAAGATCAAACTTACCCTAAGAGAACTCAATGCTCCTAAGCAGCAGGAAGTAATCTAACAATAAAGTTGCTGCTTCTGATCTCTGGCTTCATTCAGGGATCTCTTTCCTTTCCTCTGTCCTTTTTTCTCTCTTATCTAGTGTTAGGGGGTTGAAAGGGCTGAAGATAATGGTGGAAGAAAGAAGAATCCAGAAAGTAGCAAAAGACTGGCTACAATGTTTTGTCACTGAAATAGAAACATAAGTAAGACATTTGGCTTTCCATTAATGTGGTGGATTCCGTATTCTGCAATATCCTCTCAAAGGTGAACATCCTAGATAAAATACAGTAACTATCCTAGGTAAAATACAGTAAGTATGCTAGGTAAAATACAGTAACTATCCTAGGCAAAATACAGTAACTACTGACCTCCTTTAGCCCATATCTCAGCTCAGCTTTTCTTTGTGACCACTAAAATCCAGGGTCCTGAGTTTCAAATCTGACTTGAGGCTGCTCAACGGTGGAGCGTTTAACCAGCATGTGCAAAGCCTTTGAGCCCTCTCCAGCACTAACGTGAAAACATTTGATTGGGTAAGGTAGGATTTGCCTCAGAGGTCTCTAACTGTCCCCACCCCGTGGAGTCCTTGGCCAGGAGCTACTGGGACCCACTTCAGTTACTTGGTTTGACTCCCTTTGCAGGTTCTCCTGCCAGCTCTACCTTGGGGCCTCCTCATCTTCCCGACCCCAAGGCTTGGCCCAGTAGAGCTGTGCTCAGTGCCAGACTCATTCAAGACAGACCTTTAATAACTCACAAGGGGTCCGACACATCAGCGTCTGTTTACAAAAAACGTTAGCATGTGACTGTGCATGATTACCTACACACACATACCCAACTTCACAGGGCCACCTAGTGTTTTGATTGGCTAGTCAAGAGGACACAGGCCCTCACAGAGGTCATGTCACCTGGTATCTCTGCTTAGACTGACGTTAAAGCCCCTAAATCTTCCCCAGGATCTTGGGCCTTTAGAGATTTAGCCAGAATCACCTCACCATATGGGTCTTGGATTCTGATTCAAGCCCTTCAGTGGGTCAGAGTTCAAGGAAGGGCCTTAGCTGGAGATAAATCGGATTAAGTTTTGGGCTGAGTCAAAGAACTTGCCCTGAGGTGGGGATAGTTGGGGTTAGGTCTGTGGCTGGCTGCCCAGTTTAAGGCTTAGCTGAGCCTTCCCAGCAGGGCAACACAGTGGCAAACACCTTAGGGAAACTTGGCCTGTAGACATCCCTGAACAGAGCGGCCAGATTTTTATTTTCTTCCTTGTTCCAACCACAGCAACTTGTTTCTAAAGGTGGGCGGTGTCTGCCTCCAGGAAAGCTCTTGAGGTGAAACAGTGGCTGGAGGCTGGAACCCACCCACTTCCTCCTCTGCTCTGTGTGTTCTGAGTCATCCATCCTTCTTCTACACCAATTTTCTGCTACCAACATACTTGAATGGAAACTTGTCTGGCCGCTGAGCTTCAAGTGACTGAGAGTCATGGATGGACTTACATAGAAAAGTCCACTCTGTAACAGAAAGGGAGTATCATACAGGATTTCAAGAGAATTTAGAAGTCTTAGAGCCCTAGGTTCAAATCTAAGGCAAAAATATAAATAAAATAAAATAATTAATCTTTAAAAAATATTTATAACAAAATATAAATCTTTTAAAAAATATTTAAAAAGGAGGAAATTTTACTTGACTATGTTACAGTGGCACTTATGATTAAAAGTAGAGCTTCTGAGATATAAAAATTGCATTTCCATGTAGAGTCTTCCTGTTGACTATAGAATAAGGGACTAGAAGGCTTAGATATGCCCATAAGCTCCTGGTCTCCTGCTGTGTGATGATGCCCTACACCACCTCAGAAACTGATGACAAAAAGACTGTCACCGGTTGCAAGTGCCCTGGACCCCAGAACTGTGAACTAAGTAAGCCTCGCTTCTTTGTAAAGCTACACTGATCTAGTTAGTTTTGTCAACTTGACACAGCTAGCCACATTTGAGAAAGGAGTCTCAGTTTAGGGTTTAGCCAGGTCCGGGCTGGTTGATGGCTATCTGTCAGGGATTGTCTTAGTAGATAATTGATACCCGAGGGCCCAGCACTCTGTGGGCAGCAGCATTTCCTGAACAGGTAATCCTGGGCTGTGTAAGAGAGCTGGCCAAGTGTGAGTCAGCAAACGAATCAGCAAGCTGCAGTTCTCGTGGTTTCTACTAGAGCACCTGCTTGAGTTCCATCCCTGGCTGCCTTGGATGAACCATGACCTGGAAGAAGAAGCCAAATAAACCCTTTCCTTGCTTAAGTTAGTTTTGGTCGGTATGTTTTCTCACTGCAACAGAAAGGAAAGCAGAACAGTTACCCAGTCCCAGCTGTTTTGTTATAAATGCAGAATGTATCAATAGAGGAAAGGATGTATAAATGCAGAATGTATCAATAGAGGAAAGGATGTATAAATGCAGAATGTATCAATAGGGGAAAGGATGTATAAATGCAGAATGTATCAATAGAGGAAAGGATGTATAAATACAGAATGTATCAATAGAGGAAAGGATCAGGCTTCTGGCATCCCCAGAAGGCCAGGCTGACCTCAGCACTCCGGGATCCAGGTGCAGCTCGGTACCCAGGCTGGTTGGCTGGCTGGATGCAGAATAAGCCCTTTGTGGAGAGTGGGTCAGGAGAGTCAGCACTGAGACGCTGCTGAGAACACTTAGTGCATCAGAAATGTGAAGTGGAGAAAAGTCAGCCAAAGCCAGCTCTGGCCAACTTTGCACCTTCTGGGCACAGCAGGCCTGAGAGGCAGAGCCGTGTAGATGCTGGGCTGTCCTTGATGTGTTCCTGGAACCAACCATTCCTGAAGAAGTAGCATTTTCCTTGACAGGAATTAGCTCTTTCCTTCCTAAAGACAGCCTGAGTTTGGCTTTTGCTAATGGCAACCAAGACGACTGTGACTGATGCATTGATTCATATTTTTATTTTGATGAACAATTTGCAATTTTTACATTGTGGCATTAAAAAAACATCTCTGATATGTTTGACAACACACTTTTGACAGTTCTATCTATTTATGACAAGAACTTGCTGGGAAACTGTGGGAACCTCTTTGTGTTGGCTCTCCTCCTTTTCTAAGCATACTGTTATTCAGAACTCCAGGATGTAGGGTAATGAGATGGTGGTGAAGAAGGAGAAGGAGGAGGAGAAGGAGAAGGAGGAAGATAAGGAGAAGAAAGAGGAGGAGAAGAAAGAGAAGGAGAAAAAGAAGGAGGAGGAGTAGGGAAAGGATGAGGATGAGGATGAGGAGGAGATGATGATGATGGTGGTGGTGGTGGTGATGAAGGTGGTGGTGGTGGTGGTAATGATAATGATGATGACTGGGCTCCAAAAAGATTATAGCAACCATGAGTAGGATTTTAGTGACAAAAGGCAAAAAAAGCTTACTCAGCAGACCAATATAATAATTCATATGAGAAGTAACAAGCATTTTCAGAAGGCAAAGGCCATACATGGAATGGAGAGATGGGGTGGGGTGACTGTCCTGGTAAGGGGCAGGGCCAGCTCTCCCTCCCATGCCACACCACCAGGGCAGCTCTACTGTGCCATCCAGGTGAGGCTTGGGCCTGTTTTTCTGTGTGCTGCAGCCCTTGATGGTTGGGCTGTTCCAGAGAAACCAGAGGCGAGGATGCAGTGGGAACTGCGCACCAAAGGCTGGTGGAGACTGGGAGATAGGAGGGGCCTGGGGAAGTCGAAGGTTGCCTTGTTCTGATTTGCCCAGGGCTTTCCTGGTTTATAACCTGAAGCCCAGCATCTTGGGAACCCCCCAAAGCCAGAAAAACTAAGACATCTGGCCAATCTAAGAAGATGGAAGGAAGGAGAGGGTTGGTTTCAGATGAGCCTCCTCACAGAACACCCTGAAGGAAAGGGCTCCAATGAAGGCATGTTTCCTTCTTGTTCTCGCCCAAAGACCAGTTTGTTGTTGTTGTTTTTTAAATTATGTGCATGTGCGTACATGTGTGTATGAGCCAGCGCACTTCTGGAGGCGAGGAGGTAACTCAAGAGGGTCAGTTCTCTCCTACCGACATGTGCGTTGTACATGTGTGTATGAGCCAGCGCACTTCTGGAGGCGAGGAGGTAACTCAAGAGGGTCAGTTCTCTCCTTCCGACATGTGCGTTGTACATGTGTGTATGAGCCAGCGCACTTCTGGAGGTGAGGAGGTAACTCAAGAGGGTCAGTTCTCTCCGTCCGACATGTGCGTTGCAGATTGGAAATCAGGTTATCAGGTTTGGCAGCAAGCGCCTTTCCCCACCGAACCATCTCATTGGCCCTCAAGACCAGTTCTGCTCTGGTTTTCAGGGTTCACATTACTTCTTAGCCCTCGGCCTCCACACCTCCCAGAAACACTGGGTAACTTCCAGGCAGCTCAGGTAACTGGTTTGGTTCCAGCAAGTGGACCCTAGCGCAGACCAATTAGGAAAATTCTGGATTCTTAAATTTTAGAGTCTCCAGGCTCAAATGAAGCTCTGCACAAAGGGTTCATTCTCAGTAACCAGTTCCGGCTTATGCCAAGGGGGAAACCTAAGAGTGTAAACAACTCTGCAGCCACGGTGGCTGGGGACACAGGAAGCTGCCTCTCCCCTGTAAACAACACAGGCCAAGATTAGTAGCACCTGCTTGCTGCAGCTCTTACCACCGGGCACTGAGTGATGCTCAGGTCTAAACTGAGGGAAACTATTACTAGGTACATAAAAAAAAATTAAATCAAAAGAGGATGTCCCGAAGGAGAATTCTTTTTAAGCCTCTTAAGTTGACAATGGAGAGAACCCTTGATTATTTTAGTCTTTGGATTATTATAAAGAACAAGTTAGACAACAAATTGGGAGTTAGCTTGTAAATTTCAAAAATATTTAAACATAGGCCTTATCACAAGGTCTTGTTTAAAATAAAGAAACTCAATATTTGACTTGCAGGAAACATGGTTATTGCCCTCAGGGAACCTTAAACCTTACTGGTAGAAATAAGACATTTGTCTAGGAATGATAAGGAAGTAGAAACCAACATGGTGTCAACTTCCTAGCCCCTTTCCCCACAATGCCCAGAGCCATCTTCTGAAGGAGGATGGGAAGAGTAGGGCAGGAAGCAGGAGGCTGTGCTTCCATACCTAACCTTAGACACAGACGTTCTAGGAAGACAAGGAACAAACCTAAACTGGGTGCGGAGGTGCACACCTATAATCCCAGTCTTGATGGAAGGGATGACATAAACGCCATTTGTCTCCATTTAAGGACCAGGCCTGATTTAGAAAAGGTCATAAGGAACCAGCTCCAGGAACAGACCATAAGTCCCAGGAACTAGGCCATAAGGCACAAGTTCCTGGAACAGACCATAAAATCCAGAAACAAGGTCATAAACCCCCCTCCCAAAGAACAGCCTGGGGAAACCACAAGAATGGGGAAATATCTTATCTTAGAAATGGTTGTCTGTGCTGGGCAGCCCTATCTCGTCCTATGGTTAAACGATCATGATGTAGGAATGCTGACCAGTCACCACTTGTGACCGACCCCTAACATCCACTATCGAAATTTGAGATTACCTAACCCTTCTAGAGAGTTCCTCATTCCCCGTAAGAAGGCCTAAATGCCTTTGTCTGGGGTCGCCATTTTGGAGAAAGGTTGAACCCCACGTGCAGGTTGTTTCTGCAAAGTAAACGCTCTTTGTCTTTGAATGCTGGGTCTAGAGTCTTCCTTCAGCTATTTTCGGACCTTTACGAATAGGCGGGAAGAATCCAGCTGTCCTGGCATATAGAGGAAGTCCCAGGCCTGTCTGGATTATGAGACCTTTAAAAACAAAACAAAATAAAACAAAACAGCTGCTGCAGCAGCAGCAGCAGCAACAACAACAACAACAACAAAATAAGAAAGAAAGAAAGAGAGAGAGAGAGAGAGAGAGAGAGAGAGAGAGAGAGAGAGAGAGAGAAAGAAAGAAAGAAAGAAAGAAAGAAAGAAAGCTGTGGCAAGCCATGGCTTTAATATGTTGCTGAGAGTTTAATTCCATAAGTTTAATTCCATAGGCCATCTATGTGACCTCATGGTCAAGCTCCAAGCCTGATGTGGATAAGGGGGTTCCACCCCATATAATCTCTTAGGCTGATGGAGGGTTGATCATGGATTGTTGCCACCTCATCATTGGCTTGCAAAGTAGTATAGGAGGGAAAGAAAAGCGCAAGGTGTTTATCCGAGCCAGGACTACAGGTGGCTTGTGTTACTTCTGTGAAGACCCAGCTGGCTAAAACCAACTTGCAGTGAAAGACAAGGATATGTTCACATCCTTTCTGCCCTAAAAGAGGGAAAATGAAATAAAGTTTGATAAACACTAGGCAAAATATCAATCACGATTTCTGCTTAAAAAACAAACCTTACCACATCTAGAAGTTAATACATATTTTGTTGATCTCTATCTCCATTTTGCAGATAAGAAAACCGAGGCAAAGAGAAAGGAAATCTCTTATTCAAGTTCCTACACCCAGAGTGAGGCACAGTAGGGATTAAAACTCTATTTGTCCTCTAGAGTTCTTCTCCAACCACTAAGCCATATGCCCTTTGGCATAGACATCATAAGCATGGAGTCATGTCATGATCCGGTGTCCTCTGTGCCTCCTCCAGCCACACACAGCTTCAGGCAATAGTGTTTGAGTCTCATCAAATCACCTGGCCAGTGTTTATGCCTAAGACATTGGTTGTATAAACATATTTCCAACACTCTTGATCCGTCTATCTTGGCATTGCATCTGTTCACAGGATGTGACTGAGAGCTTGGTTGTGAATACAGCACTGTCTGGCTAGGTGCCATTTCTAAATGTGATACATCTCGCACAGGCATCAGCAACCGTGACAACCACTGTGTCCTCTATCACTGTCCTTAGGTGAGACATTCTGGCTCCCCTGTCCTTAACCACTCTCAGCATAAGTTCTTCTCATTCTTTAGGAAAAAGCCAAATGGATTGCATCTTTCTCCTAAATCAATGTCATGGGGTAGATTATGTACTGACAAGTGGCTGAGGAGGCCCTGGCAGGCAGCTGGCCGGGAGAGATGCTGAGTGGTGGATGCTCTAGGAATCCAAGTTATCTCAAGCAGCCAAGGTCAGACTAGAGCAGAAGCAATGTAAGAGCTACACCTTCAGAAACATCCACTCTCCAAACCTAACATGAACACGGATTTTGTTTATTTTGTTCTTTGCTACATAGTGAATACCCAGAGTCTAGTAGAATATATTGAAATCTGGTAGATGTACCATTACTCATGTTAAGTAAATTTGTTGACTAAATAAAGCATTACAGTACAGTGGTAGAGTACCAACATAAAAAAGAGACCCAGGTTAGAACCTCTCAGGCTGGGCAAACACTTAAAAGTGACTTTTCCTCTCTGATCTCATTCTTCCTTATTGGTAAAATGAGCCTATTATTACCTGTCTCTTGGATTATCGTGAGGTGCATATGACTGATGTAAACTACTGATACTGTTAGGATGTTTTTTTTTTGTTTGTTTTTGTTTTTTTCTATTGGCTTAACAAGATGCTCATGCAAAGGAACATAAAGAAAGGATATGATTATTTTGGTCACATGTGTTTTGGTCCGTCATGATAGGGGATGAGGTGTGGTGGGGCAGAAAAGTTCACAGGAGGAAGAGGAAGAGAAAGAGGGAGAGACGGGGGAGAGGGAGAAGGAGAGGGAGAGGGAGAAGAAGAGGAAGAGGAGGAAGAAAAGGAAGAGGAGGAGGAAGAGGAGGAGGAAGAAGAAGAGGAGGAGGAAGAAAAGGAAGAGGAGGAGGAGGAGGAGGAGGAGGAGGAGGAGAAAGATTTAGGAGGGGACCTGCACAAGATCTATCCCCATGAGCAGGCCTCCAGTGATCCTCTGCCTGCCTCCGTATAGGCCATGCCCCCTAAAATTTCCAGCCTCTTCCCAAATAGCGCCACTGCTACCTAAGGGCCTCAACTTGTGGGGACATTTTATATTCAAACCATAAGAACCACCCAGTACAGGGCAGCTATGGGTGGCTTTAGCCTGGCTGCAAAAAGTCCTTTCCAAGTTCCCCTTAGACACCTTTGCGAGTCACCAAAGGCTTCTTGGTGACAAGACTTTTCTTGGATTCCCTATCAGCCTCCCCTTCTCTCTCTCTCTCTCCCCTCCCTCTCCCTCTCCCCCTTTGTCTGATGCTGAGGTTTCAAGCATCACTTTGCAGCACCTACCATGTAGGGTGCTAATGTCTTCAGTTGATTGGTGGCATTTATGGCACTTCTTCCTATTCAAACCCAATGATATCAATGCTGAGCTGATAGCTTCCGGGCCACTGCTGCAGCCACCATTAAAGTTACCCAGTTGTCTCTCTGTGGTCACTTGACTGAGCGTCTTATGAAGACTTCAGCTGCTGAAGCAGGAAGCACCCCTAGAGCACCATACCCCGCATGGTTCTACAAACAGAGCAACATCACCATCCATAGGGCGTCTCTTGTCCCCACAGGTACCAGTGGCGTCTCCTGAAGTGTCTACGACTGCTCAAGCCCCTCCCTGCCCCCAGATAACTGGGATTTACTTGCATCCATAAGTTATAAGATGGAAAACAGAGAGGCTAATACCAGGTGTTTATGAAAACCATCCCTTCCCTCAAAAGTCAAGGGTGCTTTTATCTGCAGCGCTTGGTACTTGCCAGTTTCCCTTCACTTTCCTACGCCTTTCCTTTGGTTCCATAGTCCCTCCTACGAATTGTCCTGATAAGTACTCCTTGCTGACCCTCTCTCTCTGCAATGCCAGATAGGTCCAAGCCCCACCTAAAGATGTCTTGCATCTAGTCCAGAGTCTTGTCACATTTAAGAGGGAAGATTTGAGAGAGCAAAACCGAGAGGCATTTGCATTCTTGGGTTTTCCAGACCCGATCAACAGAAGGCACGGAGATTACAAAACCAAGGTCTTCTCTGATAAATTAGGAAAACATTGCTGATTCAGAGAATGAGGTAAAGGTGGGAAGCACTGGCTTTTCAGACCAGGTGGGAGAAAAGTTCTTCAGAAACCACTAAGCAAGGAGCTATTTGCAGAGTTTATGTCTAACATGCAAATTCTGATAATGCTTGAAAATCAGACGGTCTGGTGGAAGCCTTGGTGAGACCATGCTATAAACTTTTTGTCGTCTGCCTCTAATGATCCTGTGGTACTGGGAAAAGCACCACAGTCTGCCCCTCCCCTTACCATTGGACAAGGGGGAAAAGCAATCTTATTTTAGAACTCTTTTGGTTTGTTTGTTTGTTTGTAATTTTTTTTCAACACAGGGTTTCTCTGTGTAGCCTGTGTACTGGAACTCACTCTGTAGACAAGGCTGGGTTTGAACTCAGAGATCCGCCTGCAAAGGTGTGCACCCCACCACAGACTTGGGGTCATTATAAAACCTATGTGGAATTAGCTGTTAAGGATGGAGGACAGAGCCACTGGCTCACACATGCCAGGCAGGTGCTCTACGTCGACCCACAGCCCTCCTCTTCTAGTGTGTAGTGCATAATCCTAATGCTTTAAGAGGCTAGCATCTTATAAGCTAACAGGGTGCCTTACGTAATTGAAGTGGCAACAGATATCTACCATGACACCCCTACCACCACCACCACAGAGATGGAGGCAGAGGAAAAAAAGAAAGATGCAGAATCTGTGTATGTGTGATGAGAGAACGGGGAAGCGCGAGACACAAAGAGAAGAGGGCACAAATATCCATTTTTAAGGCTGCTTGGCTGGACGCAGTTTGGCTCATGCTCTGCACACTCACTCTAGTGAGTGAGCATTTGTCAAATCAGGGCTGAACCCTGCAACTGGATTGACGTGGCAGGAGGATGTGGTCGGGTTCTGTTTTCAAACATGGCCTGCTTGCTCGGTCCTCTGGGACAGACAGTGTTTTTGACTCCTGGTCTGTCTGGATGGCCTGCCTTTGTCTTGGGGTAGTTGGGGTGGGTGACTGCATCCGGTGGGGGTGGGGGTGACTCACATGTGTTTAGTGGAGTGGCAGTTACAGTTGCAAGAGGATTCAGGGCAGAGATAACCTGAGGGTTGATGAGTCAATATTTCAGGGGCTTGGCTAATCCTGTGGCAGCTCACAGCCAGGCTGGTTTTCTTGGCTCCAAAGAATGTTCTGAGGACATTTTACCTAAAAACTGGCCTTGGCTCACTCTGCAACAGTGTAGTAGGAGTGACTCCTGAACCGAGTCTGTCCAATGCCATTAGAACCCTTTCCTTTTAAGTTTTTCCCCACAAAGTAGATGGACTTAAGTTTTCTCAATTTTATAAAATTGGGCATTCTGGCCATTGCCAGCCTTGATTTAGTTTGTGTTTTGTACAATTATTAATTTCACTATGATAAACTTTTGAGGGGGAGGGTTTCTATTTAAAAAAAAAAAACCAAAATCATGGTCTCCTATAGTCCAGGCTAGCCTCTAACTCTTGATGTAGTCAAAGATGACCTTGTGCTTCCACCTCCCCAATGCTGGGATTACAGGCATGGACTTTTGTGCACACACACACACACACACACACACGCATGCATTTACTGGTAGTCATCCACCTCAAGATGAAGTCAGATTGAGCAAGATTAGCATTATTATTTCTCTCAGGAGACTGACTGTCCAGAACCCTGAACAGTGACTATATCCTAGGCCAACGCTCAGCTTCCAAAACCTTAGTTAGCATTTGGTCAATAATTGCCAGCTTCCCTGGGACCAACCAGATAGACCCAAATACATTCTCCGTGCCCATCCTGTCCCCCGATACTCTGCTTCTGTTCAGCTTGCCTCCAGCCTCCTTGTGTAGCCATGGTCCAGCCAGAGAAGAGTGGAAGCGTTTCCTTTTCAAAAGCACTGTGAAGTTCTCCACTTCTCCGTCCTTTGGATCCTCACCAAAACAGCGATGGCAGCGGAGTCCCCAGGTGGAGCCCCCTCTTTGTAGAACTCATTCTTTCTGGGTCACATCGTTGTGGTCTCGCTGACATCCACCCTGCTGGCAGGGCTTCCCTCAGGTGATATTGAACCTGAAGGAATGTCACAGACCGACACTGAGCCCTTGAATTAATCCCGGCCAAGAAACTCAGCTTCTACACGTCTCACACACATAGCCTATGAGGCCTTGGGCCCCGTGCCTTCTTTAGACTTGCAGCAACAGGAGAAGCAAAAAGCCATGCAAAATAAATGTGCTGCCAAGCTCAAGTTGCCTCAGTCCGTCACGCCGCTGTATCACCAGCCTGTGGTGCTGTGCCAATTACCACCACAAACACTGAAGACACTTTTCAAAACACGGTCAAATAAATGCCAACAGGGCCAGCCAGGCGTTAAAACACTTGGACAAGATTGTCAACGCAAAGAAATACATTGCCAGAAAATAGGAGTCTGGGCTACGGTTAAGCAATCACCTGGGTGACAGACCCATGGTTAACCTATTTGTGGACAGACCTGACCTATCAATCCCCTCAGAGTGCCCTGGCTAAAGAGGACAGAAGGTTCTGAGATGGCAGAGAGCAGAGGCGGAATTCATTCAGACTGAAACAGTGGTGGTTTTCTGCACTGTTATTTCCTGGGCAACCACAGAGTAGATGTTGGGGTGTCAGCTCAGGTCACTGTGGAGCAGATGTAAGTGTTCTCAGCTGCATAAAGCTTTACGGCCAGAATCATCCACAGGGACACATGTCTCCTGACAACCTGTTGTGTGTATCTAGCACCAAATTTCCTTGAGGGTTTGAAGCTATCTGTGAAGTATTTAACACCTCGGAGGGCAGAACGAACGCTACCTTTTTTCTCACTAAGATTCCTTTACAAGCTTTTGGGACGATTGTAGGTTCTTGCATTCTGGATTTCTAAGGGAAAATTTTGAAAAGTTCCTCTCTAACCTAACAGGTTGAGAGAAGCTAAGCTAGGTTTTTGTTTTATTTTGTTTTTGTTGTTGTTTTGTTTTTAAAAAAATGTTTTTTGTTTCTGTTTCAAGACAGGATTTCATGTGTCCCGGATAAGCCTCAAAGTCGCAATGTTGTCAAGGATTTTGATTCCTCTGACTTCACTTTCCAAGTGCTCCCTGAACCCAGGTCCTCTAGAAGAGCAGCAAACGCCCTTCCATCCTGGGGCCATCTCTCCAGCCATACTGTGCTCTTTCCCACAGCTCTGTTTCTCCATTAAACAGACTTTTAAACCCTACTCAGCATTATTACAGAACACATCTAGTTTAACCTCTGCAAACCTTCCAAGTTACTTATCGTCATAATTACATAATTAGGATCCCCTTTTTGAGACTCAAAGATTTAACCTACCCATGGTCCCACAGCCAGGAGGGTCCATAGTCTCAGTTGACAAAATCAGACAGAGTGTTTGGTGGTGGTGGCAGAGGGGAGACTGGGGGAGGGGGAGACTGGGGGACTGGGTGATGGTGACTGAAGAATTTCTGCTCTCTTTAGAGCTGGAGGTGCTTCACCCAACTGCCCTGCTACAGTGGAGGGCGCAGAGTCTAAGGGCTTAGAAGGCACATGTAGAGACTTGTGGTCTGGAATAGCCACCAATAGCAAGGGAGTGCATACAGGAAACATCTCTTTGGGTATCTTAATGCAATTATAGGAAAGAAATAGAAGAAATTAGTGTTGCTGGGGCAGTTCTGGATGTGCACTAGAACTAGGCAGATCATTTTCTGGATATAAAGGAAAGGTGAAAGAAAAAAAAAAACAAACAGCCAACCAAACACACAAAAAAATACAGAGAATGTTCCCAGTGCCTTCTCCAACCCCGAGCAGCTGCAGAGGGCGAAACAAATGAGCTTCTAAAGATGGAATCCTTTGTTTGAATACAGGTTAAATTTGGCTTCTCTACTTAGAACCCAGGTCAGGCAGCTGACACCTTAATGCTCGCACCAAGCAGTAAATATGAGCTCTTGGGAAAATAGTGCTGTAGCTATTTATTAGAAAACTCAAGACCTTGTATAAGTGGAGGATGAATCGAGGGATCAAATCAGGTCGAGGAGAGAAAGGAGTCTGTCGATCCAGGAAGGCCATTTTTTTCTGCAATAAGTTATGCTCCTAAACCTCTTTGTCTGGTGCGGTTAGGTAACAGGACCACCTGGCAATGAATCACGCTCTAGTCCAAGTAGGAGTGGGCTAAGTGAGACAAGTCCTGGGGCAGAGTCCCAGGAGTCCACAACTGTAGGACTGAGAAAGGCAGCCTGGTTCCTGGTTGAGCTAAGGTTGGAAACCCTGGTGACCCTGAGGGACATTTTGCCTGGTTCTCAGACACTGGGCTCCTGACACAAGACCACAGCTCTCCATAGATTTGTGGCCATCAATCACATAAGGGCAACGCCCCAAGCCCCTCCACAGGTAGAGGACGAGGTTGTGTTAGCATCAAGACAGATCTCCATTTTAATGAGGTCCTAAAGGCCTGGAGGCTTAGCCAATAAACTCCCCTTCCCAGACACTCCTCCCTGCAAAAGGTACTTAACCCCAGGCCTGCCCTGAGAAGTGGGGTACGGGCTTTATTTATCTACTTTCTGCCATGACAATAAATGTCTTACAACCATGGACTTTAATCCCAGCATTTGGGAGGCAGAGGCAGGCGGATTTCTGAGTTCGAGGCCAGCCTGGTCTACAGAGTGAGTTCCAGGACAGCTGGAGCTTACAGAGAAACCCTGTCTCGAAAATCCACAAAACAAAAACAAACAAACAAAAACAAAAACCATGGACAGCCTCTTTTCATCAGGATCTGCTGTAGGGAGCAATGGAGCAGGCCTTTGCCTAAAGAGCCCACCATCTAATCTCCCGCAGAAGGCCTCTCAGTGCTCCCAGCCACCGGCTCCGCCAAAGCAAGCCACCCTCAGAACAAGCCTGGCGCTGGCATAAGTGCAGTCAGAACTTCCGGCGTCCCACCTCCCCCAGCGGCTGAGACCTGTGGTGGATTGGATGCAGGACCCCTTAACCATACACACAACCTGTTATGATGGTCCATGAACGGGCAGGTCCACTCTGCTTCCAGCCCTGGCACCAGCCCCACATTCTACCAATATGAGTGAACTGAGTGTACTCAGCAATCTCCAGGACTGGACAAGAAGAACTTGTCCCCTGTCTAATTTCTCCTCCTCATCACACATCCGTGTCTGCATATTGTCCGGCTTCTCTGGTCCTCATACCCTCTCCAGCCTTTCCCGGAGTGATGCTGATGGGGAGAACATTTGTATATGTGCTGGTTCCATTCTGTACTTTCTCACTTTCTGACTAAGGTTTCCAGGTCCAAAACCCTTAAGAGTGAACAAGCTAGAAGGAAGACATTCTGTTCTTTCTGTCCTCGGCTCTTGTTCTTGGCCAGCCCTCCCCCGTCGCGGGGCGGGGCGCGAAGTGTCCACCAAGTACTTGCACCTAGAAGAAACTGCATTTTGAACTGCATTTGAAACTGCTTGGGCAGGGCACTCAGGAAAGAAACTTGGGCCAGGACTGAGGAAATCTTTCTGAAGAGAACAACAACAACAACAACAACAACAACAAACCCCACTTATTAGCAATAATAATCCAGATTTTTGTTTGTTTGTTTTAAAATTTAGAGGTAAATCTCATTTTTTTGTTTGTTTGTTTTGTTTTTGGGGGGGTTTTTTTGGCTTGGGGGAAGCTTTAGAGTAGCAGTTACTTAGTTCTGGAAAACATCAACATAATTGCCTACTTAACCCTGCGAATTTCAGGATTTAGTAGCTGGAAGGCAAAGGTGCTCTAAAGGCAGAGTGAATGGGTGTGTCTGTGCTGGAGTCTGATGCTACTTAGGGGAAGAAACATTTGCTGAGAAAGGATTTGGCTTGCTTCAGGCTGCTGCTCACTGAGCTGGCTGTGTCCTTGCACAACTCCCTGGAGACGAAAGCTGTGTTTTCACAGAGGTTTCTGAAAACCTGGGTGCCAGCAACACACGGTTGGGAGGATTATTCACAGATTATCATCCTTGTATGCTGCCTAGGATTCCCCAGTAGAGAACCAAGGGGTCAGGACATTCGTAATATGGAATAACGGAGTGACGGTGGTGTCCCCATAGGTCTTTGTCACCTAGAGTTCTGTTTACAGTCTTTCAGTTTCTATTCATCTCTGAAGAGCATATGCCTTTTATGAGACCTCAAATATTAACAAACAGACTATAGACTTGTTTATTGTAACCACACTATGTCAGGAACACAAACATGTAGTGGAAAGACTTCCACTACATCAGAATAACATAGTGGAATATTGAATAATAATAAATTTATACCGTGTGATATTGTTGGCTACAATTTTACTAATTGTTGTCTCAATTTCCCTTGATAGCTGGCCATTTGGCAATCATAGGTTCTATTCCAATCTTAATTACTATATTATAATTATAACTCTCAGATCTTGGACTCCCATATCTCTCCATGAGATATTTAATATATTTTACAGAATATCTACAAGAATATTTTTACTTTATTTTTTTAAGGCTGCAGAGTTCAAAGACATCTTCCTGAAAGCAGAGGCAGAGAGCAGTTAGAGATATAAGGAGTCCCTGCAGGTGCTTATCTGTTAATCACCTCAGCTGAAGAGCTGCTGCAGGCTTGAAGAGCTAAGCAGTTGAATCTGTGGGGTTGTACTACAGTCAATGGTATAAGATCACAGACACAAGGTCCTATATATATATGGAGAGAGTGACAGATGGATGATCAACAACTCCAGTGGGCCTTGTCAAACAGTGGGGACAGTGTTGAGCTGAAGCCATGGGGGACACTTGGGAGTTCTCTGCCCGTTGGGTTGCTCCCTTGATGCACACACCATGTGGTCAGATGACAGACTGATGGGGCCATCATCACTGCAGCAGGACATGTCCTTGTTTCTAATGGATCAAATGAGGGAGGCTATTACAACCTTTCTTTGACTGGTATTTTCTTCTTCTTCTTCTTCTTCTTCTTCTTCTTCTTCTTCTTCTTCTTCTTCTTCTTCTTCTTCTTCT
>NC_034596.1:72447757-72452757 GCF_900095145.1 Mus pahari
TTTGTGTGTCAACTTGACACAAGCTGGAGTTATCACAGAGAAAGGAGCCTCCCTTGAGGAAATGCCTCCATGAGATCCAACTGTAAGGCATTTTCTCAATTAGTTATCAATGGGGGAAGGCCCATTGTGGGCGGTGCCATCCCTGGGCTGGTAGTCTTGGGTTTTATAAGAGAGCAAGCTGAGCAAGCCAGGGGAAGCAAGCCAGTAAGTAACATCCTTCCATGGCCTCTGCATCAGCTCCTGCTTCCTAACCTGCTTGAGTTCATGACCTGACTTCCTTTGGTGATAAATAGCAGTGTGGAAGTGTAAGCGGAATAAACTCTTTCCTCCCCAACTTACTTTTTGGTCATGATGTTTGTGCAGGAATAGAAACCCTAAGACTCATCTATCTATCTATCTATCTATCTATCTATCTATCTATCTATCTATCTATCTATCTATCGTGTGTGTGTATGTGTGTATGCTTACTTGTGCATGCATGTGTGCATATTGTATGTGGGTGTCTGCAGAGGTCAAAAGAGGTTCTTAGATCCCCTGGATCTGGAGTTATAGGCAGTTGTGGGTGCTTAGTTTATGTGTTGGAAACCTAACTGGTCTTTGCCAGAGCTCTTAACTGCTGAGCCATCTCTCAGACCTCTCACTTGTTGTGTCTGACAGCATCCTTGACTTGGTTTTTCTAAGAGGTCTGAATTTCTTTATCTTATGTTTGTTTTATGTGTTTGAATATTTGCTCCACACATGCCTGGTGTTTGTGGAGGTCAGAAGAAGGATCGGATCCCCTGATACTGGAGTTACTAACAGTCGTAGAACCACCATGTGGGTGTTGAGAAGCAAACCTGAGTCGTATGGACGAGCAGCCAGTGTTCATCACTGAGCCTTCTCGGCAGCCGCTGATTGTGATATACGTTGTGCCCATATGTTCCCACCCTACTTTGATAAGTTTAGGGGTGGTGTTTTTACTTTTAGGGATACTGTCAGTCTGTACCTCATGGTTCATGATGGACAGATAGTAGTGTCTACGGCACAAACAAGATGCGGTCATCCTGCTCTGGGTCGGCACTCAAACGATGTCTTCTAGGGCCAGGAAAGCTGGTCCTACTCAGTTTGGAGTAACTTAGAGCAGAGCACAGCCTCATCTTCACAGATGGCTTATTAATGATGCTGGATTTCTGCTGTTGGTTTGTTCATATCCTTGGTTGGTATCAAACATTGTATCCTGTTTTTTTCTCAAGTACTGGGCTACCAGTATAGCCACTGGATCCATTTTATGTTAAAATGTTTTAAAGTAAATGAGATAAATAAAACACAAATTAAATCTAGTCCGAAAGTTTGTTAGGGATCATGGGTTATCTGTTATCTGTGAATCTTTGCACTTCTTTTGAGTGGTTGAACATCAAACGTCTCTGAGTTTATGGCTGAAACAACTTGAGACCATACCAGGTGTATGGGCTGCCTCACTGCTGATGCCCTTGCTCAAGGGTGGGTTGCCAGAACAGATCTAGCAAGCTCTCTAATGCCAGGGCTTTAGAAGAGGTGTTTCAGCCAGGTGAAACTGATGTACATGCCTTTAAAGTCCCAGAGGTGAGTGGATCTCTGAGTTCAAGGCCAGCCTGTTCTATAGAATGAGTTCCATGAGAGGCAGGGCTACATAGAGAAATCCTGTCTTGAAAAATGAAACAAACAAACCAACCCATACTCTCAGTAACCAAGAGGGCTAAAGCAGAACAGCGAGTTTGCTACACACTGAAACTTGAATGTAATAATCATAGTAGAAAAGAAACTATTTTGAAAAATAAACAAGACAAATAATTTTCTGACCATCAATAAATGAACAGGTAAAGAAAACATTATATACATTCATGAGATAGTATCATTTAGCCATAAAGAATATTTAAATCATTTCTTTGGAGGGGTATGGATGGAGATGGAAAAAAATCATGTTAAGTGAAATAAACCATATTTAGAAAGATAAGTTATTACATATTTTTGCTTATATGGACTCCAAAAGAATTCAAAGTACATAAATAGGGCTAGAGAGATGAATCAGCAGTTGAGAACACTTGCTTCTCTTTCAGAGGCCCTGACTTTGGTTCTCAGCACCTAGGTTAGATGGCTCACAACTACATGGAATGTGAGTTCCAGGGGATCTAACACTCCAGGGCCCTCATTTAGAGCACCCATACATCTCTCTCTCTCTCTCTCTCTCTCTCTCTCTCTCTCTCTCTCTCTCACTCACACACGCACACGCACACACACACACACACAAACAGAGAGAGAGAGAGAGAGAGAGAGAGAGAGAAACATATTATAAAAAGAAATAACACATAACATGAAGTTGGGTGTGGTGGTCCATGCCAGTAATCCCAGTATACAAGAAACAGAAGAGCCAGGATAGAGCCTTGACAGCATGGCCCATCCAAGGTCAACATGGGCTACATAAGATTCTGTTACAAAAAGAAAAGATCAAACACACATGAAAGAGACTATTAGAGAAGAAGAAAGGAGTGGAGGAAGGGAGATCAAGAGAAAGTACCAAGTGAATGGATGCAACCAGGGTATTGCATAGGCATATATAAAATTGTCACGACAGAACACATTATTCTGTGCAATTAATAAGTGCTAACAATTTTTTAATTAAAAAAGACAGGAAAGGGAGTTTCTGTACCCAAGATACTGCAGTCATATCCCTGTGCCCTTTCTTTGGAAAGAAGTTCATTATTTCACAGAAAGTCAGCCCTGTTCTTGGCTCTGTGTTATAAGAAGCCCGTGGCTGAAGGTGTAGATCTAGCTAAATATAGCCAGGGTGTTCAGTCTATGAGCAAGGGATGCCCCTCCCCATTACCCCTGGTCTCACTTTCAAATATAAAGAATTCAATGTCCTTTAGCAGTTACTGACACAAGACTCTGTTTTCTCCCGTATGAAACTGAACTCCCCTTTGGCCAGAAGGATGGAGACACTTTAAACCTTAACATTACTAATTCAGGAAGATACTCAAGTATTTGGTCCAACTTCCTCATTTAACAGATGAAGAAGGGCAGTAGTTGCTTAATGGCTACACAGCAGGTGTATTGCCTCCCTTCTTGCAACAACCAGACACACACACACACACACACACACACACACACACACACACACACACACCACTTGTCCTTGCTGAGAGAAGCCAATGGGATGGGATGAAATTCTAACTTAGTCTGCATCGTCAGAGAGTGCGACTATAAAAACACCCTTCTGTTGAGAGTAGGAAAAAGGACAAAATTCCCAGGTCAGGTCTTTTCACATCATCAACAACTAAATTTTGGATAGGTTAAAAATCCAAGTTGAAAGCCAGATGTGGTGGGCATGCCTGTAGTCCCAATAACTTGAAAAGTTGAAGGCAGGAGGATTATTTGAACCTAAAAGTTCATGCTCAGCCTGGGCAACATTGTGAAGCTTATGAACGTAATGACTTTCTTTCAGAAGAAAGAAGGAAAGAAAGAAAGAAAGAAAGAAAGAAAGAAAGAAAGAAAGAAAGAAAGAAAGAAAGAAAGAAAGGAAAATCTGAAAATTTTAAGGTATTAAAAGACTAGAATAAAAATATGATACATTTATGATTTATGCATAGGAATTATCAGCCTTTGTAAGGAAGACACATAATCCCAAACTATAAATAAAAATAACTATGCATATGACTGAATAAAAATTAAAAGCTCTAAACAATATGTATAACAAATAAAGGTTTAATATGCACCTATAGATGTTTTTCAATAAATAAATACAAGCAGGGCAATGGTGGCACATACCTTTAATCCCAGTGGAAGCAGAGTTAGGCAGCTCTCTGAGTTTGAGGCCAGCCTGATGTACTGGAAAAGAGTGAGTTCCAGTACAGCAAGGACTACGTGGAGAAATTCTGTCTGAAAAAACCAAATTAAGTAAATTAATAATAATAACAACAATAAATACAAAAAGCAAAGATAGTTCAATAGAAAATGGGCAAAGCGTGGTTAACCACAAAAGTGATGTAAGTCTTCATTGAGCACATGAGCAGATGATTTTAGGGCAGTGGATTTTCACTGTGATCTCAGGTCACACCCAGCATCAGAGCCAAGCAGACAGAAGTCATAGGCAAGGACTGTTCTCTAGGGAGGTTGGCTCCCCAGAAAGTTCACACTGAACAACAGTCATTGGTGATAGCTGGTCTTATCTAATTTGTTTCAAAGTATAGAAAGGCCCACCTTGGTGGTGCACACTGATGATTCCAAAGTGAGTAGGCAGAGGCAGGAATGTTGGGTGGCTACATAGAGACCAAAAACTAGTAAGGGCTCATTGGTAGAGCATTACCCAGCATTCGCAAAGTCCTGGTAATACTAAGTTGGTAACATCACCTTAGACAGAAACATGGTATTTGTATATAAAAGTCCTTCTGAAAGGCAAGAAAATACTAAATCCAGTGACATTAAGACATAAAAACGTAGCCAGGCAGTGGTGGCGCACGCCTTTATAATCCCAGCACTTGGGAGGCAGAGGCGGGCGGATTTCTGAGTTCAAGGCCAGCCTGGTCTACAGAGTGAGTTCCAGGACAGCCAGGGCTATACAGAGAAACCCTGTCTCAACAAAAACAAAAAACAAAAAAAAAAAAAAAAAAAAAAAAAAAAAAAAAAAAAAAACAAAGCAAAAAACAAACAAAAAACAAAAACCAAACAACATAAAAACGTTGAGCTTTCCCAGGCCTGACTTGACTTCCTTACATATCCTTACATACAGAGTATGTCCCATCTTCTGTTCTTGGTGTCTAGAGAAATCTGCAAGGAGGCATCTACTTTTGATCTCTGTACTCACTGACTATATTGCTGATAAGATTATACTGTCAACTAATAATATCTAGACTTTAATGTGTTTTCTGTGTGTTCTCTTTCCCATAACCACCTGAAGTACAAACAACACTTATCATTCTGATTTATTTTTTATCTATCATCTATCTATCTATCTATCTATCTATCTATCTATCTATCTATCCATC
>NC_034596.1:72457757-72463942 GCF_900095145.1 Mus pahari
TGTTTGCCTATCTCTTCCCCACAGGTTTAACAATGCACCTGGCTGGGTCAGGACCATCCACATCGTTCTCCAAGTGAGGTGTTACACATGCACAGTCATTTTTCTGGCTTTCTAAAAAGCTTGATTCAACCCTCCAATTTCCTACCTTTCTCTTCCACCTGTCATGTTTAATAATTAGGCTGCTTAATAACTGCCATCGGTGGGGAGGAGGGGAAGGAGGATGGAGATTGCTAGGGCTTACAAGACCCTGGGGAATGTAAGAGCTTCTGTTGCCAGAGCCATCCTGTTCTGAACAACTCCCTGGGCACGTTGCAAGCAAAAAAGGCTGCTCTTTCCTGCTCCAGACTTGGCTGACCCTGGTTCATTCAGCACCCAAGGGCCTTGCCAAGGGATTGGCTTTGGTTCCTGTCCCCGACTCGTGTTGTTTCTACTCTGGGGTGTTCCCTCATAGCATTTGGTCGATATTTTTTCAAGAACTCACTGTCTGAAATTCAGCACAGGTGAGACAGAGTATAAGGAAAATAGAAAACAACCCAGGCAGCTTCGACAACGTAGGGAAGCCAGGAGGCCTCATCCTGGAGCACATGCCCGCACAAGTACACTCAGGCATGGGCTTCAAGACCAGTGATGAGTATCTACCCAGGGGAGTGGAACCAGAGAGAGATGAAGATAGGGATGAAGATGAGCGGACAGTCAGAGAGACCTACATGTACACTAAGAAGCTACGTAGTGTGGGGGAGGGACACTGGTTTCACAGTCACACATATGTGGGTTCAGATGTCAGCTGCTCTGTTGACTAGCAGATGATCTTAGGTAAAACATTTAACATCTCTAGCTTTGGTTCTTATCATTATAAAATGCAGCCAATAATTCTTTTTTTTTTTTTTTAAAGTACCCATTTATTTTGGGGTTGGATGAATCAGTGGTTAAGAACACTGGCTGCTCCTCCAGAGGACCCGGCGTTCAATTCCCAGCACCCACATGGCAGCTCACACCTGTCTATAGCTCCAGTTCCAGGGTTTTTTTTGACACCCACACAGACATACATGCAGGCAAGACAACAACATAAAATAAAAATAAATTATATATGAAAAGTATTTATTTTGTGTGTATTGAGTGTGTATATGTGTACCACATGTGTGCAGGGGGCCATGGCAGCCAGAAGAGGACACAGACCCCTTGAAACTGGACTTACCAAGCAGTTGTGAGGCTTTTGGGTACTAGGAACCAAACCCATATCCATATCCTCTATAAGATCTGTAAATACTCTTAACCTCTGAGCCACGGCTTCAGCCCAGTTAACGATTCTTGTCTTTCATAGACAGTTTTGGGAACTGATGATATGTTATGTCAAGTTCTCTGCATGCACTAGACAGTCAGTACGCAGTATTAAGGCATGGTAAAAAGGCTCTCCTGTGGTTCCAGCCACTCAGGGAGATGGGGGTGGAAGTTTACTTGAGTCTAACACCTGGGTCAATTCATCCTAAGACAAACAAAGGGGTAGGGAACAGGAAATAAATGCCACCTGGCACTATTTTTTTGACAGCCTTTCTGTACTAGGTACTGAGCTGGGGTTTGGGGGATGTGAATAGAAAATGTGTTGTGACAAATAGGATTGTCTGTTGAACAGTCCCAAGAGTTCTTTTCAGGGTTACCTGGTAAAAGATTGGTGTGCTCTTTCTCAAACCTAAACTTCTTGTTGGACAAGTGGCACTAAAAGCCACTAGCTGAGTGTTCACAGCACTTTGGCCACCAGGTTGCCAAGTGTCTGAACACCAAAATATTTATCCTTCCTAGAAAAGTTCTTCTTAATTTGACCCACACAAAGAAAGCAACAGAGGGTTACTCTCCGGTGAGCTGCCTTATGCTCATCCAATTGCACCCCAAGTGGTCCCACTTTCCTACAGGATCCAATAACAGTCTGGTTCTTTCTCAAGTTTCACCTATACCAGTGATGCCATTAGTACCAAGTCTTTGGCCAGACCGAAAGGCAACCTGCTTCTCTTGAGTAAACAGTGATTATGATCCTGCATGAGAAACACTGTAGTAAAGTTATTTCAAGGGCCTTCATGGAGAAGGTGCTATTTGAGGTAAACTTTGAAAAGAGTGTTGGTGAGGAGATGTGGGGGTGCTTCTGTTTGGGGGGAGTCAGTCTGATCAAATGGAAGAGCATATGGAAAGAGAGGATTTCTAAGTCCTGCTTGCTCAAAGTGTTGGAATTTGAAGTCATGGGACAGGAGATGAAGCTGGGAGTTAGACTAGACTTTGACGGCTGTGATACAAAAATTATTTCAGAATTTAAAAAGTAATCAAAGACACTTGAGGCAGATGTGTGCATTAGGCAGATTCCTCACCAGCTGTGTGAGTTCCAAGAGCACAGCTGGAATCAATGATCCTGGTAGAGGTGTTGCATGTATAAAGTAGGTTAATGCATGCAGAAGACTGGAAAGAGAAGATTTTCTATATGACAGGGCTGAAAGAAAATTCAGTAATCCACAGTTCTTTCTTTTGTAATGGGAGCAATTAAAGACCAAAGAGACCTCATGACTTCCCACTATTCGAATTTCTGTACTCCCAATCCCTCAGCCTCCCAAGGAAATGCCAAGAAATTTCAGATGACATGGCCAGTTTTCAAGGTCTTTTCTCTAGGTGTATTATTCTTGGTCTTGGAAGAATTAGAGAGGGGTAGGAACAGGGGACTTCTAATTAGGTGGAGATTAGGAAAAGGATGACAGGAGACCATAGGGGTCTCTTTTCCTTCCTCTGTGGTCTCTGGACACATTTTAGAGGAATGTGGGTTTTATTTGTAGAACTGTAGCCTCTAGCATGTTAATTTATTTGTAGAAGACTTTGACAAATGCTATTGTTTCCTATCAAATATAACACACCCAATTTACTAGTGTTTGAGAATACCTGGGATTCTCAAATCCAGTTGGGCCTACAATGTACACAAAGAGGCAGAAATTCATCCTGATGCAGAGTGTGGCTGAAGACAAAGCCTGGGCTGTTTCCGTTTGTGTTAGATCCAACACCAATCACTGACAAGTTGGCATGGATTGGATAGATCACTCGAGATGCTCACTAAATAATTCTGTGCTTCTAGGAGTACTTAAGGGGGAGGGAAACTGAGGCCCAGAAAAACTATACATAAGGACACAAAGTAAAGTAGCATGACTCAGGTTCAGAACCCAGAAATGCCTGATTTCAACTCCCTATGCTTCCTACTACACCTGTACACCTCTTCAGCAGTTGGCACAGGGACTTACCAACATTTGTACTGTAACCCTAACTTGTGTAAGTCCCATGGCTAGATGATTTCAAGTCGTTATCTAGACATAGGATATATTCAACTTTTTTATTTGGTAGGTAATTTTGTATTATAGATTTAATATTCATATGCACATATAATGTGTTTGGACCGAATCCATCTCTTATTCCCTTCCCTATCCTTCTACTTCCCCTCCAGCTGTATATGCCCTCTGTCCTTTTTAAGATTTAATACCCACAGAGTCCATTTATTGCTGTCTGCCTGTGCGTGTGTGCAGGACTGCCTACTGGAACATGAGTAGCCACTTGGGGTCTACAGCATTGAAGAAAAATTCTTTCCTCCAGCAGCCATCAGATGCCAACAGCTCCTCAGATAAGAGTTAGACGTCTTGAATCCTTTCCCCATCCAGGCTGGGTTTTTGTTTGGCTTGACCTTATGTAAGTCTTGTACATGCAGTCCTAGCCATTGTAAGTTTATGTGTGCTGCAATGTCTGTAGACATCCATTTCATCTGGCTCTTAAAATATTTCTGCCCAGTCATTCATGATGAGCTGATAATTGGTGTGTGTGTGTGTGTGTGCATGTTATAGATGTCCCATTTAAAGCTGAGAACTCTACAGTTCTCTTATTCTTAACACATTGACCTGTAGTTACTGTCTACTGTAAAAAGGTTTTTAAGTGGGGGGTTGAGAGAGACACTAATCTCTGGCTATTAAGATAAGAATTTAGGGAACAATTTTTACTATGTCCATTCAGCAGAGTGATTCTACTAGGTTCTTCCCTAGGACCTAGGACCTAGCCAGTCATGGGGTTTTTGGTCCAGTTAGTGGTACCATACATGGGTTCCATCTTTTGGAATGGGCTTTTAATCCAAATAGAGGGTCGTAGCTTAGATTTTTTTCAAAGCCTACTTTTAAATGCTTTAACTTTCCTTCTAGCCCATCACCCATCAGAGGTAGTGGTGAAAAAAAAAAGGTTATTAGGGAACAGGGAAGTGGACCTGTTTAGAAATGGTTCAGCAGTTCAGTTCACAGGTCAGTAGCAGCAGCAGCTTGTGCCACTCACAAACACTTCTGGGATAAACCAGCAGTACAGTTCAGTGGTGTTGGGATAGCAGCAGAGGTGGCACCTCCTTGCAGGAACAGCCAGGTCTCAGCAGAATCAGCAGAAGGGATTCGGACCAGCAGGGACGCCAGGAGCAGTTTTTTGCTGTGCCTTTCTCAGTGAAGCAAAGATTAACTTTGAGACCAAAAAGAGTTGGAGAGCTAGCTCTACAAGAAAGATCCTCTCACAGTCCATTGAGTCCTAGTTATACTCCTTCCAAACATTACATATCCTCCATGTGTCTTGCCTTAGGATGTGAGTCTGACTTAGCAAAGCGCTACATGAATCTGTATCAGCTGACATTACTCTGCCAATCAGCCCAAGATCACAGAAGCGGCAAGAAGCTGCAGCACACCACCAGAAGTTTTTTGATGCCTTTCTTTCTAGGGAGTCCTGACAAATGGAACACAACTACATCTTGTAAGGCGAACCAATACATTCCTGTTGCTGGCAAAGAATCCTTCCTTCATCATGTGTCCTTTCATGTGTCTGATTTAGAAGAATATCCTTTCACATGTGTCTGCTTCAGAAAAACACTCCTTCATGAGTTTGCCTCGGCAAACACCATCCAACACAACTGAATTTCCAAAGAACCCTTAAGTGTCCACATCAGAGGGTAGTTTATTATTCCAGTAACTTTTGTGCCACTATTGCACTAGTGAGTGTGTCTCGCCAGGCCAGTCATCATAACTTTCATGATTCACAGATGGGAAAGACTGATGGTGACTTTTCTCTTCTGGTAGTGTGCATAGACCCTTTTAGAACCATAAAAGCTAGCCAGTATAGGAAGATAGTGTCTAGGTTGTACCAACTTGCTTTTTATTTATTTTTTTAAGCAGAGTCTTATTATCCAATAGCCTGAACTAGCCTTGAACCTGTAATCCTTCTATCTCTGTCTCCTAAGTGCTGAGGTTCAGTCTTATTCTTTTGGTCTTCTGACTCAAACATGGACTATACCACTTATGGTTGATTTTAGGTTATCTTCTCAACCAAAGATGTCCCTTTTGGATAGCATAGGTATTACGCTAGATGTTAGCAACATCGTGTTTGAATAGGGCTTTTTTAACAGCATAGTGACCATCTCTTTTTCTTTAAATGATGGGGAAAAGAACTACTAAGACTTAATGCTTCTTTCCTGCTTTTAGTTTTAAATTTATTTATTGTATTTTATGTGCATGAGTGCTTGCCTGAATGTGTATATGTGTACTATATGTGTGCCATCAGATTTCCTAAAACTGGAGTTGTGGGTTTTTGTGAACTACCATGTTGGTGCTAGGAATAAAACCTAAGTCCAAAAGTATAGCAAGTGCTTTTAACACCTGATACATCTCTCAATCCCCAATGCTTTTTTCTTAATTGTAATCTCAGCACTCAGTAGGCTGAGAATTCCAGTTTCAAGTTTGAGGTCACCTGGGATACATAGCAAGACTCTATCTCAGAGGGAGGGGGTGGAGAGAGAGTGAGAGATGGAGAAATGGATAAAGAGAGAAAAAACATACAGAGAGGTATTATATAGTATTAAAATATGTAAAATATATAAAATGTTTGGAGTCAGACCTGGTGGCACAGGTCTGCTTGGGCTAAAGTGTAAGTTCATAGTCAATCTGGGCAACTTAATGAGATTCTATGTCAAAGTAAAGAGTGTAAAGAAGTGGTAGAGTACTTACCTACATGATTAGGATTAGGTTCAATCCCAGGCACTTAAGAAAATAAAAAGTAGGGCTGGTGAGATGGCTCAGTGGGTAAGAGCACCCAACTGCTCTTCCGAAGGTCTGGAGTTCAAATCCCAGCAACCACATGGTGGCTCACAACCA
>NC_034596.1:72463992-72468185 GCF_900095145.1 Mus pahari
AAAAAAAAAAAAAGAAAGAAAACAAAAAGTAATGTTTGGGACAGTAGACAGCTCAGTGCTAGAATGCTTTCATGAGGCCCTGTGTTCAATTCCCAGGTTCAAAGAAGGAAAATTAGTAACACTTATCCTATAGTTGTATGTATCAATATTTAAATATATGTACACGTTTACTTCTGTACACATTTTCATGACTGTGGATACATAAACAAGCTATCAGTGACTGGAGATGGGGGCTTTGGGGTTGAGTTCTTACCTTTCCTGTGTGAGTCTCTGTTTTCCTGTTTATAAAGTAAAGGGTTATTTATCATAAAGCCACATTGGTGGGCTTCTGTAACGGAGACAGGTGCTGGGAACCATTAGTGCCTCTACTGTTTCCTAGTGGCTTGTGACAACTGCACAGCTTCCCAGGACTTGTGTATAACTGGTCAAATTGAGATCATGCATCCAAGAGCATTTTACAAGCTACATGTATTCCGTCCATGCTAGTTATCAAGATATCTTATGTGACATGAAGATTATATTGTGCAGGGATGGACTGGATATTTCCCTTTTGGCAATTCTCACTGGACAGTAAGATTTATTTTTCCCACCTCTCCCCCCCCAGCTTTTCTTTTATCTTGTTCTCTCTCTCTCTCTCTCTCTCTCTCTCTCTCTCTCTCTTTCTCATCCGTTTGTTTGTTTGTTCTGGTGCTGGACTCTAGCACAGTACCTCATGCACACTAAGCAAGTGCTCTGCCACTGCCTGGAGTCTCACCTAGTGGCCCAATTAAGTCTTGAATTCACTTATAATGAGAGCAGGCCTTGAATTTGCAGTCCTTCTTTTCTGCCTTGGTCTTCTTAGAAGCTGGAATTAGGCACCTGAACCACTAGATGTGGCTGGATGCTTGTCATAATGCTTTGAAACAATAGCTGTGGAGACATATTTGTGTTTTGGACAGGGGTTAATCATGGAGGTTGCTGATTTAGTTCCTAGCAAGTAGTGTCAGGTGCCTGTGTATTAGGGACTTTTTAAAGGCCCAGGCCACTTGGATTATTAATCTGAGGAACTGTGTTACTCACATCTGTCACCAAAGCACAAGACCCTAACCACAATGGAAACAAGATTCTTCCCAACATCCCCTGAGAGTCCAGAGTCTGAGGGTATTTCCCATTACCATATAAGGAGATTTAACTTAGAGAACATGACCTAAGAAGTGTAGTGACTCCTTCATCGTTTAAAACAGTTCTTGATTTAATACTTTGCTTTTTTTCTCTTTGCAGCAGAGAGCTCAAGTAATTCCGAACTGGTGACTGTTTTTTTTTTTTTTTTTTTTTTTTCTAACAACCCGAGTCAGAACTGTTCAACCATTCTTCAGCTCCCCATACTGTGTGTCTATAGATAACAGGCGTATATATTATTTACTTTTGTTTACTTTTCCTCAAAGGGAAATCTATTAATTTCCCAATATATTTTACAGAATGACTTGCCTATTGTCAGCACAGGGAGGGTATATTAATCCGTATACTCCACAGTGTTTAAAATAGAAAATAATGGGAACCAGAAGAAATTGAAGGACCAAGACAACTCATTTGTCTCTGGTGCTCACCCTAAACTACTTCAGAAATGCTAGCAGTGAATTAATCCCTGAACTCTAGATGACTGTGACCTAAATCACACTTTACTAAAGAGACTCTTTAGTTTCTTAGCAAAAATTGCACTTTATGTCTAGATTGAGGGAGCTTCATGAAGATGTGGGTCAAGTGGCATGAACTTCGCTCTGTCTCCTCTGAGGATAAAGAGTCAACATTATCTCTTTGTGCTCAGAAGCCTCTTCAGAAGAAGACAAAGGAGGCCACATCCTGGTCTAAAATACTGACACATGATACATCTGTCTAGAAAAGGAGAGCTGGCTTGCAAAAAGAATAAGGAGAGCTTTTCTTGCTCATAAAGCAAACCTGCACCTCTGCTTTATGGATGGTGGAAGGGCCAAAGTCAACATGTAAGTCCCACTTGCCCAAGGACAGATAATTTCTGTCCTGGAATGTTGGAGGCTACCATTTATGGAAGCTAACAAGCCACATGTTTTGGATCCCCTAACCAAGTTTGTTTGACCCAACTGCACCAGATCTGCTTGATCACCTGTACACAGGAGGGATGTAGGCAGGAAATACATCTGGATGTATGCTTGCCCCTGATTGGATGTAGGTAAGAGACACTCAGATAGGAACTGTTATTATGGGTTGCCTTTTTAAGTCTCTGAGAAATGTGACTCAGTGTCATTTTTCTGGACACCCAGGAAATAATGGTGAGAAATAAACCTGGCCAGAGTCCATCATCCTGGCCAGTATTTAATTAAAGCTTGCTTCAAATTTGACTCAATAACCATGGAACTGCTCTTTCTCTCCCGAATCTCAGGTTTATCAGATGGGAATCCTCATATCCATGTTAATCACTTACCTAGTAACTGGTTTTCCAATGAGGTGATCTGAGAGCTCAGGACTGAGATTAAGACCATGAGAAGACTGAAGACAGCAAACAGAAACTCTCTGTATAAAATTGCTAAGAATTCATATTTAGCTAGTTAACTTGTGAAAGCAACTAATCTCACAACAACAGAATAGAGATTATTGATAATGAATATTGTTCACACATTGGATGTCACACATTGATTCTACCTAGTTATTGTCCAGGTTATACATCTAGTCATGTAAATTAACAAATGTCCAAAATCCTTGGACACTTAAAAAGGGAGGTTATTTACTTACATAATGAAGAAAATTTTGAACCAATCAAGACTAATGAGTGGCTGGAGGCACAGCTCAGTGGTTAAGAGCCCTTGCTGCTCTTGCAGAGGACCAGGGTTTGGTTCCCAACACCCACATGGTGGCTCAAAACCACCTGTAACTCCAGTTCCAAGGCATCTCATTCACATACATGCCTGCAGGCACTCACCTATACACTAAAAATAAGTCATTTTTAAAAAGACAATTATAGGGGCTGGAGAGAAGGCTAAGTGGTTAAGAGTATACAGGCTTTTCTTCCATAGACTGTGGGTGCAATTCCCAGCACCCACGTGGCTGCTCACAGCTGTCTGGAACTCTAGTTCCAGTGGATCTGGAAGAAATTAAAAGAAAACAAAACAAAACAAAATTAAGTCAATTTTGTGTTGTCCATATACTAGCTGGAGCATGGTCAAATTCCTAGAGGCCAGTTTACCAAATGGAGGTGAGTTTTTCTCTACCTTCACCCCTGCCAGAAACAATCAACTGTGGAGAGCTACAGAGAGGGCAGGGAGAGGGGCAGGGCCAGCTCTCCAGCACCCATGCCATCACCAGCACAGCTGAAACTCCCTCTTGTAGACGCGATGTCATTTCTAAGCCATCTGTGACCAAGTGGACCGTTTAGGTGCTTTCAAAGAGCCATACTATATGTCTTGCTAATATTTAAGAAACTTGAGAGTTTTAATCATTAACAGGTATTAATTTTGCAAAGTGCTTTTAGATATGTACGAGTATATCTTTGTTTTTCTACAAGAGAGAACAGAACATAAATTTTATTTTAGATTCCCATTTTTTATAATATAGGAGACTTAATCTAGTAGACACAAGGACACTAATTTATAGTTTCACCTTTTCTCTCCTATAGATGGAATTGCTAATGTAGGAAGAAAAGAAGGAGCACCCAGTAATGTTAGGTTCTCTGAGTTGGTAGCACCTGAGATGGCTAACTACTGTTAGCCCCAGCCTGCCTTCTAGACCAGCAGCCAAGTCATTACCAGCCTTTAAATGTCCCGCCATCACAGCCTACTCTCTAGCTCTTTGTCTCTCTCTGTTTGTTGTTTTCTCTCTCCTCCCCCCCCCCCAACCCCCAATAAGTCCCTTGTGTGAGATCTGTTGCATGGTGTGTTCTTTGTAGCATTCCTTGGCCCCCAACTGATTTGCCAAGGTTCTCTGCTTGCATAAACTCTAGCAACTCCATCTTGTTTTCAGTCACTGGATCTCTCCCCATTAACATACAGAAGTATCCAGCACAGCCCTATTCTTCATAGTGGCTCCTCAGCCAATGTTAATTTTGGAAATCAGAAAACAATATACCAGAGTGGCGCCGGGCGGTGATGGCGCATGCCTTTAATCCCAGCACTTGGGAGGCAGAGGCAGGCAGATTTCTGAGTTCGAGGCCAGCCTGGTCTACATAGCGAGTTCCAGGACAGCCA
>NC_034596.1:72468235-72500877 GCF_900095145.1 Mus pahari
AAAAAAAAAAAAAAAAAAAAAAATATATATATATATATATATATATATATATATATATATATATACATATCTATATATCTATATCTATATATCAGAGTGGCCCTTTGATACCCTGATCTAGAACAACAATCTTTAGGTCAAGATCTCTCCAACTTTCTTTTGTTTCGTTCCAAACAGGGGAGGGACTCTCTTATCTAACTTAAGGAAGTTCTCTCACACACAACATAACTGTCTTGACCCTACTTCCAGAAACCTGTGAGCCACGGAATTGTAAAATCAGAGAACTGGAAGGAGGACCGCAGAATGTTACCACACCTAGGCAGGCTTTGTCACAATTACTGTCTGTTCCTTGGGCCTATTCAATTCCTACAAAAATCATTCACTACATTCAGGTGTGATGGTACAGGCCTGTGAAGCCAACCTGGTCTACAGAGTTGAGTCCCTGGACAACCAAGGTTACATAATGAGACTGTCTCACAAAGCAGAAACAATCATTCACTACCTTTGAGGCTGTCTATATTCCTGTATTTCCCTGTCACCTGTGATGAGAAGAGAGGGTTACAGTCCTCTGAGCCTCCTTGGGCTGCTGGGTAATAATTACTCTGCTATAATATACACTGATAAATTAATAAATGTGAAATCCAGCTTTCTCCTGTTAATCTATTATCTGTTTATTTCATTTAGCACTTGAACCTTCCCAGGGGAAGAAGCAATCAGTGTTTTTCTCACCTGATGTTCAGTTTACAGCTGCTGCTGCTGCTGCTGCTGCTGCTGCTGCTGCTGCTGCTGCATGGCCAGGCTCCTTTGAGCTACAGGGGCTCCCTCTCAGCTGACTTCTGTGTCCTCAGGAAATGCAAAGTGTCCAACTTCTCTCTCTCTCTCTCTCTCTCTCTCTCTCTCTCTCTCTCTCTCTCTCCCTCAACCCATCTGGGGCCACAGGAAACAAGGCTGCCATTGAGCTTTTCTTCCTATCACCTATCTCTACTAACGATCTCAGACCACCATGGCATGAACATATCTGTGGTGTCATCTGCTCTAGATGTGCAGGAGACGGATCGGCCTCCTTTACTCTAGAATGTTGAATCTGTCTGTCTTTTTTTTTTTTTTCCTATTAGCTAGAAAGAATGTTCAGGGGCTAGGGAAGGTAGGTTTTCTTGAAGACCACACATCCCTCTACCTCAAATCTCTGAGAATGGGACTCTTGCCCAGACCAGAGGGAGGAGTTTCTGTGAACTGGTCTTATTTGGACCTTGTTGGTTAAGATCAAAAGAGTTCCCAGATGTTAAAAAGACTCTTTCTCCTAAATTAAGGCATTATGTTTGCTGATCTTGTTTAGAATCTCGGAAAGTAATACATATGCATATGCATACATATATACATATATCATATATATCATATACATCATATATACCTGCACCAAGACATACACATACAACACCCCATGTACTCTGACAGAGCATGCCTGGGTCTGCACCTCAGCAGGCTACAATGAAGGATGTGGTGCTGACTGCGGAAGAGAGGATCTGGTTAACATCTCAATTTTTCTTTTGTTGCTGTAGTGTCCCTGCCTTTGTGCTGAGTGCCCGAGGCTCTTGGGACTGATAATGGATGATTGATTCACATGTGGCCAAATGAAAGCTCTGAGAGGGCATGCACTACCCTGTTTTCCTTGCTGCCATGATAAAATACTTGGCTGAAACAGCTTAAAGGAGGAAGGATTTGCTCCGTCTCCTGGTTTGGGGATTTCGGCTCCCCTGAGTTGGAAAGGCATGGGGAAGCTCACAGTGGCCAAGTGGGTGGCAGAGGCTTCTCTGTTCTGGTAAATCAGAAAGCAAATTGCAAGCTAGAACTAGGAAGTGTGACTTTCAAAGGCCCACCCTAGTGATTTACTTCTGCCCATCAGGCCCTGCCTTCTACAGGCTCCACAGGCTAGGAACAAGTGCCCATGATGTTTCAGATAGACAGCTGTTCAAAGATTACACAAGTTAAGTGACAGTCAGAGAATCAAACCTGGGGTGATCTAATACCAAAGCTTTCATTTAAAATATTAGCATTAGCCTCACATCTGGGCCAATAACTGCCTCTAAGACCCCTGGGCTGAAGTTATCTTCTTAGCAGCCTTGGCTGTAGGTGTGTGCCACCACACTGGCTAGCCACCGACTTACATTGCTATCTACATGACTTCAGTATATAGCCCTTGGACCCTACCCCAGCTTTTCTAGGCATGAGACCCACTAACTAGTCATTGCCACAACAGGACCAATTACAAACCCAAGATTTCTGGCTTGAGTCCTTTTGCTCTCTTCCCAATGTCTGGGCCACTATGTCTGTTTTTCTGCATGGCAGGTGTGACAAGAAACTTTAAGGAATGTAACAAAGCTTGCTTGCTTCCTCTAAGAAAGTCCAGGCACAGGGCACTTGGTGGCACCTGTACTTTTCAACATCGTGGAATCTAAAGCAGGAGAAGTGAGTTCCAGGCCAGCCTGGGTTTCATGCAGCAATGAGACAGGGCAGACAACAGACATGGACAATTATGGGGATGTGAGAAGGGAAAGGGGCCCTTCACGCCTGAGTCTGAAGCTTCTGCCAGCTGAAGAATCAAGAAAAACAACCCAATTAACATTTCCTAAGATGGTTACTGACATGGAGACAATATATGTTTTTTAATATATAGAGATGTTTTCAAGTAAAACCTATAAACAGCAGTGAATCATGCTTAAGATCTAAATAAATGTATGTGGCCTTTCTTCTTCTCTAGCTGTAAACCTGCAATTTTCTAGGGTTCTTGCCAGAAACTCCACTTACAGTAAAAGCCTTATCACTATTGTGAAACCCTGAAGCTCACGATTTTATCTTATCACATTGTAATCTAATCAAAGGTAGCTCCAGAGCTGCCCTATAATTTTATTTATCAAAAAAATATAGAAAGAAAATGTCTTAACAATCTTTTGAAAACATAGCTTGAGAGCCACCAAAATGGTGCATATGGCTCTTGTCAAGCCACTTTCAGGTGGCTCTCTTTTGAAAAACCCTTACACAAGCCCGTGATATGCCTTTTTCTTCCTTTTTAAAAACTGCCTTTCTGTTCTTAATAAAACTCTAACCCTGCTGTATATACTGGCTCATCCTGAAATTCCTTTCTGTGCGGAGAATCCAGATTTATCCAACTCGAGGTCCCTGGAAGGTTCAGGAAACTCCTTGGCTGCTGCCTGTAGCTCTGGGTTCTGTATCCTTGTTCTACAGAGACTGTCAAGAACCGGTCACCAACAACCACCAAGACACAGACAGACCTGTGCTGCAAACCACGTAGCTATTTAATCTAGTCAGACTTGTATAAGACAAGGAAAATGAAAGCCCTTTGGCCTAAATAGCTGTTTCTCAAGATGCTCTGACACAGGGAGGCCTCCGTCTGTCAGTACAGTATTTACTTAAACACCTTACCTGTCCACTTCTAACTCTACCCCGCAAGTCTCAAGGGGGCCAGTAAAAAAAAAAACAACCAAGTTTCAAACCAATCCATCTGCTTCCCATTTCCTGCGGAATGCTAAAAGGAGTCTTTCTAAGGCTGCTTAAAATATGTCCTGTCCTCTGGCCTGCCCCTTCAGAGAGCTCCCTGTGTCCTCAGACCACCTCAGCCACTTCCTCCCACACCTGGGGCTGCCTCTTTGCGCATGCTCTCTTCAAACAATGCTCACAGTTATTTCAGGCACTGCCCTTAGGTTTTTGCATTCAATGGCACCTTTTTCCTCTTCTGTTTAGAGCACAAGTCCTCTGTCTCCTCCGTTGCCCCTTTCTCCTTTTGCAAACCGACCACTATCACCGTTTGAGAGTGCCTGGTTCACTGGAGTCTGGGACATGACCTTGGCAGGATGTAGAGCAGCAGAAGCAAGGGCAAAGGCCTTCCTGGGGCTCAGCAGCCGCTCTTTGGACCTCCTCTGTTTTCAAGGCTGGAGCAGGGCAGAGTGGCGTCTGTATTTAGTAAGCCAGTGTTTTCTTTCTAACTTTGAGCCTAGCTACCCTTGACTTGGCTCCTTTCTGCTTAGCATCTGTTAAGTAGTGACCTTTGCTACCAATTAACCAGAGCAAGGCTTTATTCCATAGCAGAGAACCACCAGATTGTAAACAAAATTGGGGGGCGGCTGGGGGGGGAGGATCAGTTCTGAATGAAACTCAGGACTTGGAAAATCCTCAGCCTCTTTTCTGTGTTGGGAGCTGCAGCACCTTCTCTTGCTCTAGGATTTAAATTGATCTCTTGTCTGGGTCAGATTACCAGACCCCCACACTTGCCCCTAAATGTGCCATCTAGTCCTGTGTTTCAGGGTCCTGCCAAGAACAGGTTAGGCAAGCCAACAGCAGCTGCTACAGCCCTAATGCCTTTCTCTAAATGTCAACAAGGAGAACTCCAGAGAGCTGCCTTTCTGCGTGGCTCCCAGCGTGCAGTAAGCCTCAGCTGTGGCATTTAGAAGGGCTTAAGCTACCTTCAGAGGCCCGAGGTGTGCGCACTCAGAGAGAGCAGAGAGGACCTCGCCACATGAACCAGGAGGATGGATGGTAATGGTTAGAGGAATATGCAGTTATTTAACAGATACCTGGCAAGCACCCATTGAGTGCTACTGAGGCTGGAGAGAGGAAAACGTCAAGGGGACACTGTGAGGTCCAGTTTGTCTTTCCTGATGGCAGAGCGAAGAACTTCAACACCAAAATCACCTGTAGAGATAGCAAGTGCCCATCTTTTTTCTTTCTTTCTTTCTTTCTTTCTTTCTTTCTTTCTTTCTTTCTTTCTTTCTTTCTTTCTTTCTTTCTTTCTTTCGACAGGGTTTCTCTGTATAGCCTTGGCTGTCTTGGAATTCACTTTGTACACCAGGCTAGCCTCAAACTCAGAAATCCGCCTGCCTCTGCCTCCCGAGTGCTGGGATTAAAGGCGTGTGCCACCACTGCCCGGCTTCCGGACCATCTTAAACAAGAATATTAAGAACAATAAACTGTGCTTCCTTGGAGCCTGAACACTTAGCAATCCTTTCTAACCCCCTCAATCTAAGCCATGTCCCTCCTAAAAGCACTTTACATTTTTATTTACAAAAGGAGCTTTTTTTATTAGATATTTTCTTCATTTACATTTCAAATGCTATCCCGAAAGTTCCCTATATCCTCCCCCCACCCTGCTCCCCAAACCACCCACTCCTACTTCTTGGCCCTGGCATTCCCCTGTACTGGGGCATATAATCTTTGCAAGACCAAGGGGCCTCTCCTCCCAATGATGGTCGATTAGGCCATCTTCTGCTACATTTGCAGCTAGAGACATGAGCTCAGGGGGTACTGGTAAGTTCATATTGTTGTTCCACCTATAGGGTTGCAGACCCCCTTCAGCTCAAAAGGAGCCTTTTTAAGATAGGAGAAACAAGTAAACAAGTTTTGCTTAATCTTTAAGTCTCAGTGTAAACTACACTGTCAGAGCAGGGAGGATGTTTGCTGAATATGATAGAACACCTTTTCTGCTCCTTACATTATTATACGGCGTGGGGCTGGTCAAGGGTCACCAAAGCCACCTGGAGCCACTGATTTCTCAGAGTCTTGTCTGGTCCCCAAGAAAACAAGATGTGAGAAGATCAAATGTAGATTTATTAAGGAAAAGTGAGAGCAATACCAGGGAAGGAAGTGAGGGCAGGAATACCAACATGCTGCCTGGTGGCCTGTCCTGGGGTTTATGGCCACTATTTGATAGAGGCTGAGATAATCTATTGAGATTGGCCATCTTTGAATGCATGCCAGATGATCCAGCAAGTGGCCTACAGACTTCCCTGCTCAAGTGGAGTGACCATGCGTCACTTGCTCAGTCAGGGGAGTGGTCACCGTCTCCTTCACTTTCATCCTCTTTCTCCCAACTTGTTTGACTTGTTTTATAAGTTCTTGATCCAGTCACTTCCCTTTCTTGGTCTCAGGCTATATGACTAGTTTATAGTCTCACCTTCTACCTTACTGCCTACAAAGAGCTGACTCCTGTCTCTAGATGACCAAGAAAAAGCTACGGAATCTCTCTCTGTCTCTGTCTCTGTCTCTGTCTCTGTCTCTGTCTCTGTCTCTGTCTCTGTCTCTGTCTGTCTCTCTCTCTCATACACATACACTGTAAAGATATCTAAGTGTGAGTTTCTTGAGAAGCCCCCAACCCATGTCTTGGGTGTATACTGGGCTTTTGACCTGTTCAGTGGGTTTTGTTGTTGTTGGTTTCGTTTTGGTTACATAATCAAGGACCTGATGTTACCCTAGATCCCTAAAGGGGGAGGGCTACCTGCAAGGTACCTCAGCCCATAAAGGTACTTGATCTGATGGGAAGGAAACTCCTCTGAGCTGTTGGTAGTAGTATGATGCACAGTCACCCTGCCTTGACTTGATTCTGTTTTCCCGTAAGTACTGTGGCTAAGCCAGTGAACAATGTGTCTAAGTTGCTAGCTGTATGACTCTTGTGTGGGACAGAATCTCATCAAGAAGACTAACCTGATGAAGGGGGGTTATCCAATCAGAGTTAAGGGAGAGAAGTTCTTTAATGAAAGACCAGGAAACTTCTCTGGTGAGGTTCTACCAGAGTCGAAACGTGAAAGGGGTAAATCGACCTGAGTGGCTGGAAGAACTTTCCAAGCATAGAAAATAGGGAGTGTAAAGACTGTACAGAGAGAGGGGTGTGCGTGCTGTGTGTGACTGGGACTCTGAGTGAGAGTAGCGAGCAGGAGATGGAGCCAGGGAGGTGACAGGGAAGATCCCAGAGAGCTCCGAAAGCCTTGGTGAGGACTTTAAATTTTATTCCGAAGCCAGTGAGGGCTTTGAGCAGGCCAGTGATGGTTTGAGGATGAACTCTTAAGGTGCCGGCAGAGAAACCAGAGGCCTGTAAGGAAGTGTCTGCCAAACTATGGGATGAGCTGATGCTGGCTTGATCCTGAGTGATCGAGGAGGGTGGTGAGAAGTTGGATTGTGAATGTATTTTTAAGGTAACACAGACAAAATAGATAAATGGTTATGATATAGAACAGGAAAATCAGGAATGAATGACTCCACAGCTTTTGGCTTGAACTCAAGATCTTCAGTTCATCGGAAAGAGTGACTGTGTCTGGTTAATAGAATCAGAGAATGCTTAATTAAACACCTAGAATTTGGGTTGTACTTTAAACATGGGTAGGGTTTCAGGCTGGGGGTGTGGCTCAGTTGGTAGAGTACTTGCTTAGCTTGGACGAAGTCCTGGGTTTGATCCTTAGCTCTTCGTAAAACTGGTCATGATGGTGCATGCTCGTAAGCTTAGCATTTGGGAGGCAGAGGAAGGAGGCTCATAATGTGTTTGAGGCTAGACTGGGCTATTTAAGACCCATTCTCAAAAATATAAAATAAATAAGTCAATAGAACTTTATGGTTTTATGCTTTGTAAAGAGTTTCAGAGGAGCTTGGCGTGAGGCACTTGCCTGTAACCCTAACAATGAGAAGGCTAACACAGGAGCACCCACAGTGTCAAGCCTACCAGAACTACATGGCTAGTCTCAAAACTGGTAGGTCTCAAAGGAACCTGGGACAAGTCCCACTCAGTCCCTGTGGCTCCTCCTAGCACTTCTCACCCCACCCCCTACCCTAACCCTTTCCAGCCCAGGGCCAGGCTTCCCTTCCCCACCTGTGATCCTTATACAATCCCAGCCATTTTGGGCACATGGTCTCTTGGTGCCCAAGTCCTGGCTCCAGTCCTGGATTGCTCTTGGTCTGCTTGCCCACGCTTCTCCCCCTCCCCCTCCCCCTCTCGTTCTCCTCTCATGGCCCAATTCAGTCTCCTGGCTGTGTTTTGTCTGGACCCTTTCATATGCCTCTCCCTCATATCTACAATAAACCTTCTCCCCACCATACCTTGGAGCAGTCATGTCCTCATCACACACAATAGCTTATTCTGAGATCTTTTTTTTCTTCTCTGACCCTAGCCTTCCATTCCAATTCTCTTCAACTGTTAAATTTAAGCAGCTTTCTCTCCAGGGACTTTGGACAAGAGTCTTACCCAGCTCAAGGGAGCGGGAGGCATTGGGCTCTGGCTAGATTGAGCAGTTAGGGAATAGTCTATTTTGTTTTACTTTTAGGCAGGTGTTACTATGTAGCCAAGGCTGGCCTAGAATTTGTAATCTTTCCTGTATAAATCTCTTGAGGTCTGAGATTTCAGGAGCCCCTACTCCCCCTAGCTAAGGACATGACCTCTAACTTTCATTTGTATCTCAGAAACATAAAAAGGCAATAGAAAAATAGCCCACATATCAAGGATGGGAGATGGGGGAAGCTATAAATAATATAGGATTTTAAAGAAATCTATGAGTTACAACCCTCAACAACCCTGGAATAGTGCAACTTCTGGACTTCTTTTTCCATGAAATAAATTTTTAAAACTTTTCTAAAACCAGGAGGTTTTACATGCCTGTAATTCCGGTTATTTGAGAAGCTGATCTATATCAAGGTCAATTGCTTGGTCCAGGCTTTGGAGGCCAGTCTGGGCAGCACAGTGAGACCTTTCAGGCTAAATAAATAAACATGTACATCTCTTAGCCTTAATGCTTTTGAGTTATGCAATTTATACTTGAAATACAAAGTGTTAATTCTGTGATAATTTTAATTTTGTTTTTGAAATAGAGTCTCACTATGTAGACTAGGCTGGGCCCAAACTCATAGATATCTCTCTGCCTCTGCCTGTGAATATTGGACTTAAAGGTGTACCCAAGCTAGTACATCATTTTTACTAGCCAACAAAGACCTTCCATGAGAAAATACATGGAAAGCAAATGTGCTTTGAGACATTTCCTAAGTTCCAAGTTCACCAAGGTTAGTTGAGAAAGATGTCGTTCTTTATGTTCATACATTTATTGAATGGTATCTGGGCTCCTGCATGGTATCAGGCACTGCCTTGCAGTCTAGGGAACTGTAGGAAGCAGGGTGGGCAGAGTGCCTCTCAGGGAGTTATCTGCTTGTGGAGAAGCGATTGGTGCTCATGACTTGTGAATACTGTTACTGGATACCAGAGGCACAGGGACATGTGTGGGGATCAAATCAAGGGCCTTGGCCATGACTTCATGTTTCTTCCCTCCTCTGGATTAATTATCTAACAGGTTTATTAAGTATAGGAGTATGAACAATTTCATGATGATTACTTTTCTAATCAGGAATATTAATTTATAAATACCACCCACAATGAATATAGATATCAATGATATCAGCTTTAAATGTGGGCATTGACTTGGATTTTAATTTGAGAAGGTATTAATTCATTAAAAGAAATACCATGCTTCTTCCAATCTGTTTCTTATTAATAACTAATAAAGTTGAGTGGAGTAATGACTATTCTTTGCTGTCAACTTGACTATATGTGGAATTACCCTAAAACTCCAAAATGAAGGGGCACACCTGTGAGGGGTTTCTGCTCATTTTGAAGTGGGAAGAATCACTTTTAATCCAGATCTTGGATCTTGGAGGTGGGAAGAAAGATACAACTTTAGTCCAGATCTTTTGAGTTGGGAAGGCCCATCTCCAATCTGGGTCATGCCTTCTGCTGGAGACGCCTGTATAAAGGACACAGAGGAAGGAAGCTTCTGCCCTTTGTCACCTTGCTCTTGCCTTGCTAGCAAGTCCATTCTTTTTCTAGCTTTAGAGCCTACTTCTTTGGGATTCCAGGGTATACTAAAGACTATCCGAGGCACGCAGCCTCATGAACTGGACAACTACTGGATTCTTGGACCTGCCATTCATAGGAAGCCATTGTTAGATTAGCTGGACCACAGCCTGTGAGCCATTCTAATAAATGTATTCGTTTTATAAGTTCTGTAACTCTAGAGAACCCTAATACAATTTTTTTGTGTATGACTTTTGCTTATTCATTTGTGAATTGCTTTGTTAGTAGTTTGCTCAGTTATCAGCTGAAGTATTTGTGAGATTCTTGTCAACCTTGGTGAATTTATATAACAGTATTAATCTTTTTTAGTGTGTGTCTTATAAATGTATCCTTTAATATGTTGCTTGTTTTTAATTTTGATATTATATTACCTATGAGCTTTTCTTTCCCCTATAAAGTTTTATGTAAGTGAAGAACTTTTAAAGCCTTTTTTCTATGGTAAGACAAACCAAGTTTTCATTGTTTTGATGAATATTTAATCCCATTTTCTGCTGGACTTTGTAGTTTTAGATGTGTTTAATATTCGAATATAATGGAATTAGTTATAATGTGTAGTGTATAAGAAGATCCTAAGTTCTCTCTTTCCTCTCCAAATTGCCAATCAATTATCCTTCCAGTATATATTGGAAAAAATTTTATCTCTTTATATAAAGATATCTTCATCATATATTAAAATTCTTGTGAACAATTATGTTTCTGAGCTTCCTGTTATATTGCTGAAATCTATCTATTCTGACACTAAGACTTCAACATTGTATTTTTTTTTGTTTTATAGATTTTACTGTTGGTGGATTTTATTAATCTGCTTCCCCCATTTCCCGTTGTGGTCTGCACATGAAATGTCCCTACAGGCTAATATGTTGGACATTCTGTCCTCAACCAGGACTGAAACTTACAGATGCTCTGGAAACACCTTAAAAAATAACTTTTAAACCAGGCATAGTGGTGCACGCCTTTAATCCCTGCACTTGGAAGGCAATACAGGTGGATCTCTATGACTTCAAGGCTAGCCTGGTCTATTTAGTGACGCCCAGGCCTGCCAACAATACATAGTCAGACCCTGACTCAAAAAGACAAAACATAACCCTAAAACATTTTTTTTTTCTGTAAGAGTTTTATACAAGCATGAGGTACATTCTGGTTACTGAACCCATGCCAAATCTTCCTCCCACCCCACAGCATCCCCTAGACAAGGCTGCTTCTGGAATCTTTTGGAGGACAAGTTAGAGGAAGCTGTCTCCTGGTGGTATGTTGGGATGTTCTGGCCTTCCACTTGCTTTTTCTCTGCTTCTTTTCTTGCCAGTACATGGAGACTCTCATTTGCTATGCTCTCCTACCAACTGTAATGTTCTGCCCATCTGTGCAGGGCCAGCTAACCAGGGAATGAGTCCTTTGAAACTGTGAGCAAAGTGGCTGCTTTATGTTTAAATCCTTCTCAGGGATTTTGGTCAGAACAACACAAAAGTAAATGTCTTTTCTTCCTGTCTGCCTGGAAATTTTTCTTCCCCTTCTTCCTTCCATCATACAGAAAATTCGGGGTAGTTTCCACCGATATTCTCCTGTCAATAATATAAGCTGTAGGAAACAGATCTTGATGTGATAGTTGGGTTTCCAGTCTAAGAACGTATGCACACAGCATGACACTCAGAAGATACAAAGACACATGATGGAAGTCCATCGTTCCTCCTCAGGTTTTCTGTTTCGTTTCTCTGTTTGTTGTGGGTTATTCCCAATCCCTTTTGTGCACTTTCAAATATCTTTTTCCTTGTTCTCATACAGTTCCTTCCTAGTCTGGAAACTGCTTTTCTCGGTTATTAATATTTAATATACCTCCCTTTTCAAAGCATACCGAATTGCTTTATTCTTTTTAATGGCCGCATATAATTTCAGATGAATGTAACAGTTTATTAAGTGGTGTCTTACTGATGAACAACTGGGAAGTTTTAGTAGATTCGCTCTAGAGAGAATTTGATAACTATATTTCCGTGCCTATATTTTGTACATGTTCCAGTTTGGTTTCTGTTGCTGTGATAAAACCCAGACCAAAAGCAACTTGGGGAGGAAAAGAGTTTTTCCTTTTTAGGTTGCAGGTATAGGCCATCACTGAGCAAAGCCAAGGCAGGAACCCAGCGGTACGAACTGAAACAGAGACCACGGAGGGACACAATTAATGGCTTACTTCCCTTTGATCTCCCCAGCTACTTTTCTTTTCTTTTCTTTTCTTTTCTTTTCTTTTCTTTTCTTTTCTTTTCTTTTCTTTTCTTTTCTTTTCTTTTTTGGTTTTTTTTTGAGACAGGGTTTCTCTGTGTAGCTCTGGCTGTCCTGGAACTCACTCTGTAGACCAGGCTGGCCTCTAACTCAGAAATCCGCCTGCCTCTGCCTCCCAAGCACTGGGATTAAAGGCGTGTGCCACCACTGCCCAGCCCCCCAGCTACTTTTCTTATATGGCCTAGGCCCACCTGCCCAGGGATGGCACTGCTCACAGTGGGCTGGTCTGGTCTACATCAGTATTTAGGAAAAACCTCCACAGATACACTCACAGGCCAGTCTGACCGAGGCAGCTCCTCAGTTGAGATCCCCTCCTTCCAGGGATGTCAATGAAGTTAACAAAAACTAACTATAACGGTGTACATGGAAATACCTCAACAGCTAGAAATCGAGTCATCAGGATCAAGGCATTTGGGGCTGTGAAGATGATTGCCAAATTGTCTACCACACATTTATGCTATGTTTCCATCAGCAACAAGTGAATGCACTTCCCGCCTTGGTGACGAGTGACAAGTGAATGCACTTTCCCCTCTTGGTCATACTGGGTAAAACCAAGTCTATTGTTTTGTTTTTAATGGTGCTGAGGGTTGACCTGAGGGTCTCACATGCATGTTAAACACATGCTGGACCAATGGGATGGATCCTTGGCGCTGATCAAGTTTTTTCTTTTTGAGGCAAGTCTAGATATGTCCCCTAGATTTTCTTTGAACTCAAGGTCCCCTTGACTCAAGATCCTCGGTGTTGACAGGACAGACATATGTTAGCACCCTCAGCTTCCCTGTCACATTTTCCTTCTTTATTAATCTAAAGGGGGGAAAATGGGATCTCACTAGAGTTTTAAAATGTGTTTGCTTCAGTTCAGTTGAGTTTTTAAAATATATTAAGTAGAATTTAATTTATTAGTTAACTTAATCAATTAAATACATTTGTGTTTTATATTGAAGCTGAAGTTTCTCGTATAGTATATTTCTGGCCTTTGCAACCCAATTTTATTTTATTTTATTTTATATGTGTGTTTATGTGTATGCATGTGTGTACTGTGTGTATGTATGCTCTCATGCACCCACAGAAGCCAGAGAGAGTGTTGGATCCTCTGGAGACATCTGACCTGAGTACTGGGAATCGAACAATGGTCTTGCAGAAGAGCAACAAGTGCTCTTAACCACTGAGCCATTTCTTCCTGCACCTCATTCTTTTTCTTTAAAATGTTTTCCAAGATTTATTTTTATTTGAGTGTGTGTGTGTGTGTGTGTGTGTGTGTGTGTGTATGTGTGTTGTGCCCTAGTACATTTAATTAGAGTTGCTACTCTGAGCATGGTGGGGTTACTCACTTGAGCAAGAATGGCTTACTTACTTGCGCAAGGACAACTTACCAGGGGTTATATTCCTGAAGACTATAACTCCTTGACCAAAGCTCATCAGGAAGGAATGAAGCTCTTGGGCCTCCTCTCCATCCATAATGGAATGTTTATGGATTCCGTCTTGTCCAGGTAGCCACAGTTGCGGTGAGTTTCTGAGTACAACTGCCACTTCATATCCAAAGTACAGTATTTCACAGCAGCTCTTCCTTTCTTTCAGTTTTTACTTTTTTTCTTCTTCCTTCTGAGGTATTCCCTGAGCTCTGGCGGGCGTGACATAAATGTCCTCTTTAGGGTTGAGCATTCAACGAGCACTTATTCTCAGCACTTCAGCCAGCTGTAAACCTCTGCATCAACTGTTGCCCATTGTGATAAGAAGCTCCTCTGCTGGGTGGTGATGGCGCATGCCTTTAGTCCCAGCACTTGGGAGGCAGAAGCAGGTGGATTTCTGAGTTCGAGGCCAGCCTGGTCTACAAAGTGAGTTCCAGGACAGCCAGAGCTACACAGAGAAACCCTGTCTCAAAAAACAAAAACAAAAACAAAAACAAAAACAAAAAAAAACAAAAAAAACAAAAAAACAAAAAACAAAAACAAAAAATAAAAAACAACAAAAAAAACCACAACCAAACAAAAAAGAAGCTCCTCTGACCAAGGCTGAAGGCAGTGCTAATCTATAAACAGAAACAAGTGTTTAGAAGGCACTTTTATCACTTTTTTTTTTAAGCAAAAGAAGAGTTGTAAGTCTCTGCCCTGCTGTGACTGCCCTAGCCATGGACTTTTAACCGGGTTCACAGTGCCAGTTGTGAATTCTTCCTGTGAGGTGAGTTTAAAATGCTATTTTTAAAAAAGAAGTAGTTGGTTACTTCCGTAACAGGCATGACAGGATTGCACCAGCCAGCCCATCTTGCCTGTCAGGTTGATATAGTAGCTCACATAATCATAACTTGGCTAAGACCGTTGACAGCTATGCTTCCCTTCCCACACGAAACCTTCGTGGTATCCTTCCAGAACTATGAAATCTACCCAGTAGGAAAGAAGATTCTAGCTCAGTTCCAGATTGACTTTTCTATGTCCTGCACCCAAAGTGTATGTTGTCTTCAGAAAAAGAGTCATATTGTCTAGTTCTGAGAGACAAGAGGAATAGCAATAGCCTGTATTGTTTTGGGGGCCTATGGGTCCTCAATGATCGATAATTTATAAAGAAGGAAGTATCCCCCATTTGGTCCTCTGATTTTTTTTTCTTAATCAATCTATGGCTTCTGGGAGCAGCTTAATTGCCCATGCTAGGTATCTTCCTTTATTTATTTATTTATTTATTTATTTAAAGCAGGGCCTTTCTATGCAGTCCTTGCTATCCTAGAGCTTGGTATTTAAACCAGACTCACCTAAAACTTATGGAGATCCTCCTATTTCTGCCTCTTGAGTGCTAGGATAAAAGGTATTTACCACCACACCTGAGCAAACTTTTAAAAATTAGTGTTTTAATGATTACAGAATCGTAGGTTTGCATATGACTTTTCATATACCCCTAGTTCTGGTAAGCTTACCATGGTCACTGCAGTAGAGGCTGTAGGATCTGGGAGAAGGGAGCCACTGATGCAGTGAACTGAAGCCTCAATAGCCAACTTTATTCAGAGCCTCATAGAATTTATTCCCTGGGGGTTAAGAAAGGTCACATGAATAAAGTTCTCATGAGCTCAAGTTCTATATTATCATAAGTCACACATGGCAAAAAACATGTTTTTCCTTAGAGGTATCTAAAGGTTGTACATATAACACACACACACACACACACACACACACACACACACACTACAGGCAATAATGAGTACTCTGGGGCTGGTGAGATGGCTCAGCCGGTAAGAGCACTGACTATTCTTCCAAAGGTCCTGAGTTCAAATTCCAGCAACCACATGGTGGCTCACAACCATCTGTAATGAGGTCTGATACTCTCTTCTGGTGCGTCTGAAGACAGCTACAGTGTACTTATGTATAATAATAAATAAATCTTAAAAAAAAATAATGAGTACTCTGAAGTAAATTCATTCCTATCCACTACACCTGGGAAGAGAATGAAAACACATTTTAAGGACAGTTCTGCGTTTTGAAGAGAGTGAGGTGACAGGATTCTTGTCTTGTTTTTCCTGGTGTTCTCAGGGGCACTCAGCACACTCTCCCAGGACCGTGTTCTGACACCACCGATCATTTCCCTCATCTCTCTCCCTCCCGCCCCTAGTTAAAAACCAGTCCACCAAAGTTTTCCTTTCTGCACCCCAATCTCTGCTCTGTAGGAGAATAGCCATTCTCTCTCTCTCTCTCTCTCTCTCTCTCTCTCTCTCTCTCTCTCTCTCTCTCTCTCTCTCTCTCTCTCTCCCTCCCTCCCTCCCTCCCTCCCCACAGCTTCGGCATTAGTTCTGTTCAATTTTGACTGGAACCAAGATAAAACCCTGATTCAGCTGACTTTTATAATACAGAAAATCTATTAGCTTACTGACATCATGTCTTGGATACAGTAGCTTCATTTGATTAGCTCATCTACTTGTTAAGGTCATTGAGGTCCTTGGTTGTCAGGGTTTGGATTTTATGCTCCCTCCAGGGATTTTGGTCCCCGGCCTGGGACACTGTTGGGAGATGAGACCTGATGAAGAGAAGTTAGGCTATTGAGGTGTGCCCTTAAAGGACTCTAACCCCTCCCAAGTCCCAGTCACCATGCAGTAAGCAGTTCCCATTGACTTTGCTCCTGCCGTGAGATATCACGCTGCCACAGACCGGGCTATGTGGCCATGGGTGGAAGCCTCTGAAACCAAGAGGCAAAGACAATTCCTTCTCCTCAGAAGCTGATCGTCGTGGGAATTTCATCATAGGGAGGATCAACACACTTGTCGTCCTGTCATTTGGATTGGCATGTTCTTACCTGGATTACCTCATGATCCCAAGATGGCCGTGTTCCAGCCAAGTATTCCATGAACACAATAAAGCATCCAGTAGAGGGAAAGACAGCTTATTAACATGAATTTCTTTTCAGGACTGCTTTCCCAAAGATTGCTCCCTGAAGATCCTCCCTCAGACCCCACTAGCTAGACTGGGGTCTTTTTGCCAACTTCTAAGCCAGAAACTGGCAAGGATCCTGGAACTGCCATGATTGGTTCATGTCAGAGGGTTTTGCCTTGTTCGAGTTTCATCTCTGTTGCTGTGATAAAAATCCCCCGACAAATCGCAACTTAGGGAAGAGAGGGGCTTTATTCCAGGTGACAGTCCATTATTGCAGGAAAGTCACAGTGGCAAGGGCTTGAGTCAGCTGGTCACATCATCTCCACAGACAAGAGCAAAGAGACATGGACGTGCACTCTCGCCCACTCTCCTACCTGCGCCCAGCGTACGCTTTACTCTTACATATTCCAGGGCCCAGCTCTTGGAATAGTGCCAGCATTCAGCCTGCAGCTGCTCATCTTAAGTAACTGAAGATAATCAATCCCCCAGAGACAAGGCACAGGCCAACTCAGGTAGACAATCCCTAATTAAGACTGTCTTGCAGGTGATTTCTAGATTGTGTCAAGTTGACAGTGAGAGCTAACCATCGCACCCTGATTTAAAAAAGTCACAGTGAATTGCCCGTTTCCCACCAAAAACAAGGGAGGCACCGCTGGTCAGAAACACGGGATTCGCTGCCTGGGAGATAATCAGTTGGGACTGTCATAGCTTGGAACGTGTTGTTTCCTCTGTCTCAAACAGCTCTCCTGGGTTTACTCCTCTGGCTGGCTACCACTCTTGAGGTGGCGCCAGGGAAGCCGTCCTACCTCCTCTAGGTTGAATAGCCACCTCCCCTCCCTCCCTGGCAGCCTATACCTTTCTTGTCTGCATCAGATTACTGCTTCACCTTTCCTGCTCCACCCCAGTTGCTTCAGGGCAGGGACTAGGACTCTTTTGTGTCACATTTGCAGTCTGAGAACAATACATCAGGCAGATGTTTAACTCGTGCCTGTTGAATAAAATCTATTTGCCTTTGTTTAATTTCAGAATTCCAATTCTAAATTCGGAATGCACATCACCTTATAGCTCGGCGTGTATGAATGATTACTTTGCTACGGTCTAGAATTAGGTTGATTTTTCTCCACACTTAAACAAACTGGAGAGTTTCCAAGACAAAGTCTTTAATGATGGGGATTATTGGTTTCTTAAAAGTTCAGAGCTTAACAAGGATTTCCTCTCACATACTGTGTGCCCAGCATTGTCTCGGTTAGCACTTGGTATGCAAGTGATGGGAGAGCTTGTCTCCTAGTATGGAGTTAGTGCTCAAGGCAACATTTTTCAATCATAGGTAATGAAATCAATTTTGTGGCTCAAAACCATCATTTAAAGGGGGGAAAAAAGGCAGTGAAGTAGAACAAAATATATCAGAGCATACCACTCTTGGTAAGGCTCCCTCCAGTCCGCACACATGTATGTGTGTGTTTATATAGTGTACTGGATCAAAATATGTAAGGAGAATTGAGAGCTGAGGTCCAGCTTGGCTACATACAAGTTTTAGGCCAGCTATGGCAATAGAGTAAAACCTTGACTCAATAAGATAATACTAACAGCAAAGACCGTATGTCAGACATAGAATGATAAATGTCACCATGTCGCATAATTTCATTTGTATATGAAATCTCAAGGTATTTATTTCACAGAAGTACAAAGAGAATAATGATTTCCAGGGACTGGGGCAAAAAGAGGTGAAAATTAGTCAATTGGTACTAAGTTCTAGGTAGAGGAAATAAGCTTTTTTATTCTATTATACTATAGAGTGACTATAGGTAATGGTAATATTCTGTGTATCTTAAAAAAAAAAAAGAAATGGCTAGATGGATGGTTTTACTACAAAGAATTTATAAGTCATAAGATCGATACACTTACCCTGATGTGAAAATGATACAATGTATACATGAGCCAACACATTACATAGCACGCCATAAACTGTGTTCTTTTTATATGACAATAAAAAGTCTGTCTCCTGGAATTGGAGGAAGGACATCAAGTCATGGACACCAGAGGAGGTTAAAAGGGACTCTAGTTCCCAGGACTGGCAGATACTTCACTTATCAATCAATCAATCAATCAATCAATCAGAAAAGAGCACAGCTCTCTCACTTTGTCAATGAACAGTTAATTTTTATTTGTACATAGATAGTATCAAGGGGAGACTATAGATGCAGGTGTGCATTACAGCGTGGGGACAGTTTGTTGACTGGTTCCTTTCAGGGAATTTTGCAGGAGGCAAGGGCAGAGGACTGTCTTCTCTTTGTCCTTGGCAGGGGGTGTAGTGGAGGACTCACCCAGCCAGGAGATCCTGCACTTTGAGAACTGGTTAAGAAGTGTGATTGAGAAGTAGAATCCTGGTCAGAGTGGTCACACCTCACATTTCTGAAATCCTCTTCTCCATGACTGTTTCTGAGAAATGGTTACTGTGGAGAATGTGCTGCACAGACTGTTTCTGGCCACTGTTCCCAGCTGTTGATAACTGCCAAATTACTGAAACTTTAAGAAAGGTTGTGCTCTCTGCCCCCCCCCCAACACCCTCCTCTCCCCCCACTTACCTCTTGGACAAATTGAGGAATCTGGGACGCTGATTTGGGCCAGCCTTAGAGCAGTGGATGTTGGTACACACCATGGTCCCCTGCCACCCAAAGTAGGCTTTATCCTTAATTATACTAAGGGAATAGAGGATAAAAGGAAAAAAAGAAAAAGAAAAAAAGAGATTTCAAAGGTGAAGATGAGCTTCAAGGGATCTCCCCAGAAATTCAATAGCTCTTTGCTTGGTTGTTTTGTTGTTGTTTGTTTTGTTGTTGTTTTGTTTTGTTCTGTTTCTCCCCAGTGACTCCTTCTTTACATAATCTCATCCAGGCTCCTCTTTCCCCTTTTCTCTAAAACACTTCAGTCCTCTGTGAACCCCGGGAGGAGGCAGAGACACAGCTAAGACCTTAGCAGTCCTTCCCAGTGCCAGAACAGAGAGTGGAGGTGCTGTAGCTTGTCAAAAGACCCTCACTCACACAAAGACCACAGGGACTGTCAATTTTGCAAAACGCATGAGGATTTTACTTATCCAACACGTTGGGGAACCTCCTCTCAGCACGCAGGCCAGAGGAGAGACCCAGAACAAAGAAAGAACACACTTTTTATAACTTTGTAAGGGCCAGATATAGGCACCAGGGTGATCTGGCTTATTTTAATTGGTGTAGCCAGTAACCTTTTTAGACATTGGTTGGTTTGTATAGGGTGACTCTCATTTTGTCTGTCCTTAAGGTTTTTAGTGTGAGGCGGGGCAGGGGAATTACTAATCTTGTTTTTGACCATTAAAACTATGATTCTATATTTGTTTAGTCAGCCAGCTTTTTATCTGGCTCTGTACTTGGACTGCTAGTACAGCTTGGGAAGTCTTTTTGAAGGGGGAAGGTACGGGGTAGTCTTGAATTTATTTTGGCTATTACAGAGGTACTTGGCTACAGGGAAACGTGCTGCATGCTGCTTGGTCTTCCCCGCATGTGCAGCTGTTGAGCCCATTGTCTAATATCTGTCTCTTATTTGTTCTTTCTTGAAGGGTCACCAGTGACTGTTTGATTTGGGAATTGAACCTAAGGCCTTGTGCAAGCTAGGCAAATGCTGTACCACCACCTCACACCCTTTTTAACCAGTGACTGTTTGATTTGGGAATTGAACCTAAGGCCTTGTGCAAGCTAGGCAAATGCTGTACCACCACCTCGCACCCTTTTTAACTCAGTAATCACTTTTTTACCTTGAGGCAGGGCCCTCACTCAATAAGTTGCCCCGGATGACTATGAACTTGCAACCCAGGCAGGCTTCCTTTTTTATGAGAGAGGGCCTCCATCTGGTCTGAAACCCAAGGATGGCCTTGAACTTCTGATCTTTTTGTCTCTACCTCCCAAGTGATGGATTGCAGGCATGTGTCACCAGATGCCTTATGTTTCTGAAGCGCTGGCCATGATTGACTTTAGGGCTTCTTATACTCTAGGCTAGCAGTAGATCCTCTCTTAAGCTTGCAGGCAGGCTTTGTTCCTGGGACTCTCCTCCCTCAGCCTCTGTCATGCTCCTGAAAGGTGCCCTGGGTGCTACGAGGTAGTTGTTTTCTGGGAAGAGGCGTGATGAAGTGGAATAAGGGCGGGACTTGGATACTGTCCACTTGAAGGCATTCCAGGTCTTTTGTCATGTGGGCAGAGCCTGTACTAAGAAAAGTGCAGGTAGGTTGGAGGCCAGCCGTCTTCCATCCCCAAAGGAACCAGATTGTTTAGGTTTCAAGATCAGACGAGTTCAGTGTGATTTGACCCATGGATAGGGTGGGTTAGCCTTTTCTATTTCACTACTTTATAGCTCAGGACTTAGCTCAAGACTTCTGTGTCTGAACCTGGCCTTCATGGCTACTATAAAGATATATTTGCCAGTATAGGAGGACAGACTTACCAGTTTGTTTAATTTATAACTTTTGGAAGTGGTATATGGCTCTCTCTTTGTATTCGTGCGTGGAGCCCTGCACGCTGTAGGATAATCATTCTGGGCTTCAGGGTTGGTCAGGTTTACTTTTTTCTTGGGGTGTTAACAATGGCACACAGGGTTTCCTGTACGCAAGGCAAGTTCTCTGAGTAGCCCCAGCTCTGAGATGATTTTTGAGCTAACTGAGCAGTCCACGGTGCTTTTTTTTTTTTTTTAAGTATTCTTCAAACAAAGCTATGATTATGTCATTAACTGACTCAAAGATGTTTGTTTCTATTCTCGGTGCTAAGGGCGGAACCCTCAGCTTTCACATGCTTGGCATGGGTAGGGGCAGAGAACAGCCCTCTTAGCCCCTTTGCCTGAAAGCTTTTGAAGATGACTGGCACTGCTCATTGGAAAGTGAGTGGCTTGTTACTCTGAATGAGGCCGACAGTCAGGTGGGACCTGCCTTTCATCAGGGAGAAGGGTCAGGCCAGTCTTTAGCTGATATGAGAGCAGCTGGCTGCTCAGACCTCAGGGGAAGCTCAGAGCACAGGCAGCCTGGGAACAGGGCAGGCAGTCATCGATGATGTGAGTTTATAGAGAAAAGCCTCAGAAAGTCAACGCCAAGTCCATTGCAAATGGTCAAAAAGTGACTGGAATGACACCATGCTGAAGGAGATTTGATATCTCAGGTCTCATGTAGTGTCTCTGTTCAGACTTTCCTGGTCTTGGGGCCTTGCATTTGTGCCATGTAAGAATCTTCTAGGGAATGGGAGTGGACCACAGGTGCACAGCTCAGCACTTAGCAACAGTCTCTAAGGGCCAACTCAGGACAATAGTGAGCCTACAGTACATATAATAAATCTCCTATTTTATTCATCTATTTCTTGTGGGCTGAAATCAAACTGAAATATCATCCAAGCCGGTTTACGACTGAGCTACATCCCCTTCCCTGAATATTTTAAAAAGAACAGACTTAATAAATGATTCATTTATGCCAAGAGAACGGATACATAGGCAGGACTGAAAGGGGAGAGATGGACTAGGCCAAGATGAGGTTCCACAACTTTCTTAACATTCTAGCAGCAGAATCAGGTGTTCCTATTAGGAAAGGATGCAGAACCCAATCCAGCCTGAGGTGTATATTCAGAACAGCTCATCTGTAAAGCCATGACCCATATTCTTTTTGTAGATGTAAGGGGACCAAGACTCAGAGAGAGAAGTCATTATTAAGGTTGGGAAAAATGGGTAATTTTTACAATAAGGAAAGTGGAAGAAAATATATGAAAGAAAGCCTTGAGTATAAACTAAAAACCAAACAACCAAAAATCCCAATCAAACAATAAAACAACAACAACAACAACAACAACAAAAATATGCATAGCTTTTCTGTACTTTAAATCAAAGCTTTAAGGACAGACTCCAAAATCTAGTCAATAGACTTCTCCTCACCGATGTGTGTTTTCTCAAAATTCCTGAGAATGGCTTAACAGAGGGAAGGGCGCTGTTCTGGTGTTTTAGGACAGTTCCTCATAATTTACAAGTTTTCTTATTTTTCCAAAAGTATTTCCCTCTCCCTCTCTTTCTCCCTTTCCCTCCTTCTCCCTCCCCTCCCCCTCTCTCCATTCTTCAGGATGACCCCAAACTTGCAATCCTTCTGCCTCAGCCCCCTAAGTGTGGGAATGTGAAGATCATAGGCATATGCCACCACCTCTATCTCAGAGTTAATTCCTGAAAGCAATTATAGTAAAGGTCTTACTTTTAATAAATAAAATGATATATTTAAAAAGCCACTTTAGTAATATTACAAAGAAAAAGAGTTCTACCTATGAAACCTGGGAAAGGACAACATGAATTTCCTCTCATATAAACTTGTAAAAAATAACAAGAGCAAATGCTCTGTAGGTTGTAAGAGTAAGATAACCTGCTCACCCCTCCCACCAGTCCCTTTAAGTCGAATCCCTTAGGAGCAGTGTAATGAAGGCCAAGATTTACAAGGCACAGAGTGGGTTTAAAGTCAAAGCTGGCAAGAGCCAAAACACCAATAGTTCTGAAATGGCAAGCAGGTGGGGCTAGTAAGGGGAACCTAGAGAGCAAACTAAGAAATGAGAGCCACCTGGCAGGAAGGAAAAGAAAGATCAATAAGGTGACTCCTTGGCCACTCCCTCGGTGAGGCTGGAGGACAAAGCCAGCCAGTGGAGGTCGTTCTTACGCCTAAGCCTTTCTCTTGGTAGAAAACAGAGAAGGCAGAGAAAAGGATTACGCCAGGTGAATAGAAGAAACCCCAACCTCTATCAGAGACCACTGAGAGATTAGAGCGGCTATTGTGTGTCTTAGCAAACACTGCAGAAAGCAGTGAAGATACTGCCTTTTCTGCCATCTCGCTTATAGAATCAGTCAGTGTGTTTATAAGAAAAACAAAAAAAAAAAAAAAACAAAAAAAAACAAAAAAAAAAAAAACCAAGCCATTATTCCACATTCTGATCTTACATGGTGGTGGTGGCAGTGTCCTATGCCTCACCCCCCAGACCTCTGGGGTCTCCATTCTGGAAGCAACTCTGAAATGCAAAGTTAAACAAGCACCCAAAATGCAACATATTCAGATTCTACAAACCACTGAGCTACAAGACCAAAGACTAAGTGATAGCCATAATCTTGAGATTTTGTTGTTTTCTTTATTCTTGAGGCAGGGTCTCCTTGTGTAGTCCAAGCTGACCTCAAAATGACAATTCCCCTTCAGCCTCTTGAGTTCTAGGAGTATAGGAGTGTGCAATCACAGGATCTTGTTAGGAATGTGGCAAAGATATCTTTGTTGTGAAAATAATTTTGTGTAATGTATGAATGCATATGGATAAGTACAGGAAGAGAGAACAGATAACTGATAGCAATTGATTTGTAAGATTTATAAGATTCCAAGGAATCTTTAATATTGTATTTTGATGATGATAATGTTCATATAAGAGTTTACTGAATGAAAACCTTTTAGGAGTTTTATAGGAATTACACCAGAGACAAACGCTCAGACACAGTTTATGCACAAATAAAAGTATTTATTCCAGCTGGCTGGTATTACACTCAGGTATTCAGGACCCATATGTAGCTCTGAGTGTTTAAGATAAAGGGTTTCTTAAAGGCAAAACCCACATCCTGTTATCTCACTCCGTACCTGTTGGGAGAGTTTTTGGGCAAGCAAGCAGTTTAGCAGTAGTTAAGTCAAGCTGGTAGCTGGAAGGGGAGGTCTGCACAAGCACGCAGTTCAACAGAAGATAAATTAGCTGGACTATCTTGACCTCAGGTTTCTAGAATAGAGTTGGGTAATTTTCCACAGACTTCTCTATTAAGGAGACCAAACTCTACTTAAACCTGAAATGACCCAGTAAAAATACAAAATGGAAGAACCTCTGCACTGTCTTGCCCCGTCACAGGAGACCTTCCAGCACGAGGATCCTCATCAGGTTCTGACTCTACTTCTGAGGAGTCTGTGAGGTTCAGCCACAGTATCTGTTCTCTTGACCTCTGATAGAGCTGTGCAGACGCTGGATTCTCTCAATCATCTCAGAAAAGAGCCAGCATGTAAAAAAGGGAGGTGACACTGTGTCTGGCTTCATAGGACCCCCAGAAAATTTTTTTTTTTTTTGGTCAGGGTCTCATGCTTTAGTCCAAGCTATCCTTGAACTTAAGGCAATCTCCTGTCTGAGTACTGGGATTACAGTATGTACCACTATACCCAGTAATCTCACAAGCACTTTAGATATGAATGATTACAGAGCAGCCATCTTTGACAAAGCTTATCTCTCTCATTTCTGAAATAAAAGGCAGAACCTTCAGGGAGGCCTCTCAGTTTCTTTGTCAGTATTTTTCAGAAAGTAAGTTATCTGTCCAAGGCAACCTGAACCTGCAATAGAAATTACTCTCTGGGCTAGAGATGCTAAGATTGCCGTAAATTTAATGCAGCACAGCACAGCACAGCCAGCACAGCACAGCACAGCCAGCACAGCACAGCACAGCACAGCACAGCACAACACAACACAGCACAGCCAGCACAGCCAGCACAGCACAGCACAGCACAGCCAGCACAGCACAGCACAGCACAGCAAAGCACAGCACAGCTCAGCACAGCCAGCACAGCCAGCACAGCATAGCACAGCACAGCCAGCACAGCACAGCACAGCCAGCACAGCACAGCACAGCACAGCCAGCACAGCACAGCAGCACAGCACAGCCAGTACAGCACAGCCAGCACAGCCAGCACAGTACAGCAGCACAGCACAGCACAGCACAGCCAGCACAGCCAGCACAGCCAGCACAGCACAGCACAGCCAGCACAGCCAGCACAGCAAAGCCAGCACAGCACAGCACAGCTCAGCACAGCACAGCACAGCACAGCACAGCACAGCACAGCTCAGCACAGCACAGCACAGCCAGCACAGCACAGCACAGCCAGCANCCAGCACAGCCAGCACAGCAAAGCCAGCACAGCACAGCACACAGCATAGCCAGCACAGCCAGCACAACACAGCACAGCACAGCTCAGCACAGCACAGCACAGCCAGCACAGCACAGCACAGCCAGCACAGCCAGCACAGCACAGCCAGCACAGCCAGCTCAGCACAGCACAGCCAGCACAGCCAGCACAGCAAAGCCAGCACAGCACAGCACAGCTCAGCACAGCTCAGCACAGCACAGCACAGCACAACACAGCACAGCATAGCCAGCACAGCCAGCAAAGCCAGCACAGCACAGCACAGCACAGCACAGCCAGCACAGCACAGCACAGCACAGCACAGCACAGCACAGCACAGCATAGCCAGCACAGCCAGCAAAGCCAGCACAGCACAGCACAGCTCAGCACAGCACAGCACAGCACAGCACAGCACAGCCAGCACAGCATAGCACAGCACAGCACAGCACAGCACAGCACAGCACTTACTACCATGCCTGTACCTAGATGTCTTGCTTTGGCTGGTCTGCTGGTGACCTGTGAAGCTCTGGACAGGGCAGGGCAGGCTTCAGAACTCAGCATGGGCTCCCTGGCAGAGGCCAGTGAGTTGTTTGCCAAGAGGAAGCCCTGGCTAGCAGGTCTTGGGGAAAGGGAGAGAAGAATTCTGTAACCCTGGGAGCCAGGAAATGCTCATTATAGACTCTGTAAAGGGACCCTCGGTGTTTTCTGGGCTAACACAGAGAAGGACTATTTACTTCTCAGATGGCTTTCAGAGTTGGCGGAGCTCAAGCTGAAGAAGGGAAATGCTGATCCAGATCATCATGTGATGGAATCACACCTGCTGAGATAAAGAACAGTGTGGCTCCCCAAGCAAGCATTCTTGTGGACGCTGCCTTACCAACCAGGCCTCAAGAGGGGCTGGGATAATTTCTTTTGCCAACTAAAGGCAAATCAGTGCAGGTGGGCAGAGCCTGGCAGCTCCTCCAGCAGCCTTGTGATCTGAGAATCATTTGAACCCTACCCACAAATGTTGCCTAGATAAGAGGTACATGTTCACACTCCATTACCAAGGAGCAAGAAAAATACATGGCTTTAGTTTTCTAAATCAAGTGAAAACAGGTTGTGGGCCCCACCTGGATCTGACTTGTGTGAGGGGTCCCTGGTAAGACTATGTTAGAATGCAAGAGCTTTGGTGCTGGAGAAAAGGGGTGAGGACTGTGAGCTACTCAACAGAATCCCCAGGATTAACGTTGTTTCTTTGTTATGTGGCCTAGCTGGTAAACTAAATGTTTATCTTCCCAGTGCCTACTTGGCCTGCCAAGTCTGCTGTGAAGAGCCTTGCCTAGTTTGTTTGTTTTACCCAAGGTCATGTGTAGTTAGAGACTATCCTTGAGGCTAAGTTTGGGGTGGGGACGGACGGTAGAGGAGTTCTGCAGGAGCTTTAGGCCCTTCCAGCAGACTTCACAGCAGTATTTACCACTGCTACTGCTAGCTAACGCTTTCTCAATCTCAAATACAGGGCCATGTAACCATCTCCGAGAGTCCTTCCCTGTTGGCCTTTCAACCAGCCTGCTGCCCTCAGACCCTCCAGAGAAGCACACTAGAGACCTGACTGCCAGGCACCAATGGCTTCCCCAGAGCCATGCACAGAAGAGGTGCAAGCCTCCAAGAGGGCATGGCTTTGAATGACACTCTAAGACGGTCGAATCTAGAAAGCCAAGGTCCTCTCCTCCACGCCCCACCTCCAGTCTAAGTTCTTTTTGGACTTTGGACTTTGTCTTTTGACTTATAAAAAAGCCTTCAGCTAACCATTGCCAATCCTCTTTTCTTCCTCCAATAAAAATGAGGAACTAAGGCCCTGAAAACAAAGTCTGGGGTGACTGGGGAACTAAGGGGCATTGAAGGGGAACAGATAGACATGTCTCTTGAATCTGAAAGGGAAACAAGCCTCATTTGTTTATTATTCTGTTACAAGAGAATCACCCCCTTAGATGAGACATAGCTGGGATCCTGTTTTAGGATGTCCCATTGGGAGGGGGGCAAGTAGGGGTGGCACCCTATTCATCTGATACTTCATAATGTGGCAGGAAGGGAAAGAGGGTGCCTAGCTCTTTGTCTTGCTCATACCCATTTCTACCCGTTGGCCTAGTGGTTAGCTACTGAGCGAGGCCTATCAGGGAGCCTTCCCTCTCTGGGTGGAAAATATAAGTTCTCCTCCCACCCCGCCTCCATTCACCCATCCCTCCCCCCCATAGGCCTGGAAGTATGTAGCACAGACTGGCCTTGAACTTTTAATATTTCTGATTCAGCTTCTTGAGTGCTGGGTCACCATGCCCAGATTAGCAAGTATGTTTCTTGTGGTTTCTTAGGGCTGGACTTTGACATCCTAGACTGGTAGCTTCGCAGAACGATTAAACCTGTTATCAACCCTCGTGGGAGCTATTGCTGCTTGTGAGAAACAAAGACTCAAAGGTGAAGTTTAAAGAGGGGGTTAGTGCTCAGGCTCATGGACCTCTCAGGGCATGGTACCAGTGGGGACTGGAAACAACATCATTAAACTGATACGGTCAGAGACAAAGTTTGAGATGGTTTTCTTTGGAACAGTTAAAACTCACTAGGCAGCTTTTTGGGTCTCATGGATTAATAGCAACACTAAATCCTTCTCATTTGCTAAGTATGTAACCTGGGGTATTTGCATACGTTGTGCCTCAGTGTTCTTCATCTCTAAAATGGGGATAATATGTCTACTTCAATGTGTGTTCTGAAGATTTCTTACTACATATATATAAAGCACTTCCAAGAGCACTGTAGCCAGTGACCAGCTTATAGCACATGCTATATAAATGTTAACTGCTGTAATTACTGCTTCTGTTTATAGAATCGTTCCAGGAGCCTCCAATAAGCCTCTGGAACTAAAACAAGAGAGAATCATATAATTTGTACTGGCTCCCAGACTGCCAAAGGTTATGCATGAGATAATGAATAAGTACCTGACTGCTGCTGGAATAGAGGTGGAATATTATTTTCAGGCTCTGACACTTGAGAACTCCTAAGTAGTTGAAACTACGCCTCCATCCCTGCCCAGTGGCCGTAACCTCTATTATGGATTTGACTTTTAGGGGCTAACATTTTCTTTTGTACTGCCAGTTCTAAAGAGGTAACCTGGTCTAACAGCTGTACACCCTGGCTTTCACTCACAGTGTGTAGTCTTGGAGATCTGATTCTGTCTCTGCACCAGTTTCCTCACCTGTGACAGTGAAGATGATGACGACCCTATAGAATGTGCAAGAATAAGATGTATAGTGTGGCTGGGAGGGGTGGCACACATCTTTAATCCCAGCCCTTGGGAGGCAGAGACAGGTGAATTTCTGAGTTCAAGGCCAACCTAGTCTGCACAGTGAGTTCCAGGACAGTCAGGGCTACACACAGAAACCCTATCCCGAAAACAAAATAAACAAAACAAAACAAAAAACAAGCAAGCAGACAAAAATGGACAGTGTGTAAGATTAAGCAAAGAAGCTGCTGTCCCTTGAACACCCAGAGACTATTAGTGATGGTGGTTGTGACTAAAGAAGGGATAAATTAATAACTTAATATTTATTAACTGTCAGGAGCCATAATGGGACAAGCTAATAACTAGCAGGTGATCATCCTGAAGTGGCCTGCCTGGGATTATTATATAATCTGCTACAGGTGAGCCCTCATTAAGCAAGGCTGTGAGGGACTAATTTTAGGAAAGATTCCTGCTATTAATATGCTTTTTCTGTTATTATTAAACATATATAACAATCACTAAGTAGGACCACACCCCCTTGGGAGCAGATCTCTGCAGATCCATGAAGATGTATTATCTTGTAGTGATGCTATATTGAGAAATAGATGACTTAAGTCTTAATGATGATCCTGTAAGGATTCCTAAAATTTTATCTGTGATTATTAGGCACTTTTATAGTGGGACTGGTGTTAGATCCTTTTCTAATAGTCAAAACTGCAATGAGAACACTGTCAGTCTCCCATGGGTCACTAGTTAATTGCCTCTTAGATAGTAACCAGACTTTCTCCTATTCAGAGCACCTTCCAAGAGGTTGTAAAACAATTAACCAAAGGTCATTAAAAGGCAACTAACGATTTATTGTAGGTGCTAGGACAGAAGATAAAATACTGACTGGGTTTATCTATACAAAACTTCACTAGTAGGGCTGGAGAGATGGCTCAGCGGTTAAGAGCACTGACTACTCTTATGAAGGTCCTGAGTTCAAATCCTAGCAACCACATGGTGTCTCACAACCATNCGTAATGAGATCTGACACCCTCTTCTGGTGTGTCTGAAGACAGCTACAGTGTACTTACATATAATAAATAAATAATTCTTTAAAATAAAACAAAACAAAAACCAACCAACCAACCCAAAACACCCTTGGGCAAATCTCTCTACAGTGTACTCATATACATAAAATAAATAAATCTTTAAAAAAGAAAAACTTCACTAATAAGTTAGTTATGGTTTTAAACCTTCAGTGAACCTGTGGAGCTCAGACAAATGATGGATGTTTAGCCAGATAATTACTCCTAATGGATATGCTTGTAAACATTCGCTGTTGTAAACTTCCATTTCAATTTATGATTTGATTTTTTTGTGTGTAAACTTGTGATAAACTTTGTAACATGTGATCATGTATTCCGAAAGATGTATAAGTACTGAGGACAAAGAGATCACGGCGAGCTAAGATCACCAGAGGAGACTCTTTTGCCTTTCCCCACTTAGAGAATTTTTCCCTTTCCCCACTTAGGATCTTTCTGCTTTTCCCCCTTAGATAGCTTTCATAGGAAACTTTTTACAACTTGGTAATAAACTCTATAACCACTTCTCTAAGTGTCTTCTCTTCCTGTGACTTCTGACCAGCAGGCTGAAAGTTAGAGCCCAGCAGCTCCTGCTGAGAGAGACAAGGCTATTTACTTAATTCTTTGTGGCTTGAAGAAGAGGTGTTAGGTGCTAGAAATTGCAAGTTTCTGGCCTCAGAGGATCGCAAAAGGCAGGTCAACTACAATAGCATAGTAACCCAGGCTTAGATAAGTAAACTTTTTATTATACAGCAACCCTAAATAGCTTGACAAAGTCCCACCCTCCGCCTAAGCTCTTCCCCCGCTGCTGCCTCAAGAAGAACTGACAAGAAAGAACATCCCACGCCAGGGCTGCCCCCCCCCCCCCCCGCAATTAACCTATGAGGCTTTTGGCCCGCTGGCTTTGCAGTGTAGGGTTCGGAATTACAGGCTTCATATATGCTGGGTGAGTACTCTGTAGTCCCAGCCCTGAACACTCAATTTTCACGCTCTCTAGTAAAAATGATCATATATACAAAAATTTGGTAAATAAATACGGTAGGCAACTCTATACATAAATTTAGATTCAATATTTGCTTTAAATCTAGGTCTTTGCATTTTGTGTTTTGTTGTTACTCAGGTCTGGGTGTGTGTATGCCTGTGTGCATACTGTTACTTTACTGTTATATGTAGACATATATTTTCCCCTCAGTAATTTGAAAGTAAGTTGCAAAGTCATGACGTTTTAGCTTTAGATATTTTGTAAGTAGCTTCTCCAAACAAGAACATTCACTTACATAATCCAGAATACCATTACTACATCTAAAATAATAAACAATGACTTTATAATATGATTTAATATTTATTATAGTTTGAATGTGAAAGAAATATCCCTCAAATTTCATGTTTTGAATTTTTAGCCTTTTTTTTTTTAGATTAAAAACATTATTTTTCATGTGTATGCATCTGTGTATCTGCCTGGTGAGTGTTGGCATCTGAGGAGGCCAGAAGAGGGAGTCAGACCCCCAAGAGCTGGAGTTACTGGTGGTTGTGATCACCCAACATGATTGCTGGGAGTCAAACTGGGAGGCAATATTTTTTGTTTTTGTTTTTGTTTTTCGAGACAGGGTTTCTCTGTGTATCCCTGGCTGTCCTGGAACTCACTCTGTAGACCAGGCTGGCCTCGAACTCAGAAATCTGCCTGCCTCTGCCTCCCAAGTGCTGGGATTAAAGGCGTGCGCCACCACGCCCGGCTAAAAAAGTTTTAATGTGGATGTACTATTGCATTAGTTGCTTTTCTCATCACAGTAACCAAGTACCTACTAAGAACAATTTAAGGGAGAAGCATTCATTTTGGCTCATGGCTTTGCTTGACCATTCATTTTGAGGAGAGCCTCAGGGCTATAGGAATAGATGACATTGGATAGCTAGCTGTTCATGTCCCAGTAAACAGGGAGGAGAGGGACTATGGGATAATAGACCCCCAAAGGTCCCCCTTCCTTCCTTTAGCTAGTCTCTGCCTCCTAAAGTTTCCTCCTAAATTAGCTTCACTAACTGAGAAATCGGTCTTTAAAACCTGAGGCTGGAAAGCTAAGCAGTTAAAATTGCCTGAAGTGCCAGCGTTGGTGGCACACTCCTTTAATCCCAGCACTCGGGAGGCAGAGGCAGGCGAATTTCTGAATGTCGAGGCCAGCCTGGTCTACAGAGTGAGTTCCAGGACAGCCAGGGCGATACAGAGAAACCCTGTCTCGAAAAACCAAAAAAAAAAAAAAACTTTTTTAGTTGCCTTCCAAAATGTCTTTCAGAACTCCTCCCACCCCCATCCCCGCCCCCGTCCCTGCCCCTTCTAGGAACCAGTCAGTTCATACATGCCTTTTGGGTGACTTTAAATTTAGAACATTATCACTGTTTTATCTTATTTCCGCTGCTAGAAATGCTCAGAAATGTCTGAGAATAGCTTTTAAAGCAAAATAGTTTATTTGGGTTCATAGTTCTGGAAGTTGAGACGTTCAAGATCATGGTTCCATCTTCTTGTTGGCTTGGGGTAAGGGCCGCACGCCATGTACCTATGGGAAGGCAGAAGGGCCAGTGGGTAGAAAAGCTAAGCAGTATCAATGGTGTGGCTCTGCTTTCCCAATAACTAATCCAGTTAAACCTTCTTCAGTGACCTAGCTTCCTCTTAACGTCCCCCAACCTCTCAGTTCCCACATTTCAGTATAAGCTTCTGAGGGGACAAATCGCCATTTACTCTGGAACACATACCTTGGGGGTGCAGGGAGCGCTATGAGTTTTTTGTTTTGTTTTGTTTTGTTTTTGTTTTTTTTGTTTGTTTGTTTTGTTTTTTGAGACAGAGTTTCTCTATATAGCCCTGGCTGTCCTGGAACTCACTTTGTAGACCAGGCTGGCCTATGTTTTAGAGACCAAGTCACCTGACTTACAGTGCCTCCCTTTCCCTGTTTGCCTCATTGTCTGTCCATGGCACAGCTTTCAGTGAGCTTTGAAGAAGGATGAAGAAACGCTAGGTGTTGAGCTGGAGTTCCCCAGGCTCTCTCAAAATGGCGAGAGAGAGAGAGAGAGAGAGAGAGAGAGAGAGAGAGAGAGAGAGAGAGAGAGA
>NC_034596.1:72500947-72519404 GCF_900095145.1 Mus pahari
GAGAGAGAGAGAGAGAGAGAGAGAGAGAGAGAGAGAGAGAGAGAGAGAGAGAGAAACAGACAGACAGACAGACAGACAGACAGACAGACAGAGGGATGCAAAACCAAGACACACTCCTTTTTCCTTTATTGTAGTAAAATGTATACAACATAAACTTTACCACTTTTGCCTTGCGAACTGCATGCTTTAAGCACACCCATGTTCTTGTGTGACCATCATCATGTCATGTTACACTGTGTCTTCATGAATCTCATTGCACTGAACACACCATGTGGAGGATAGCACATATGTGTTCCCCTTTGTGACTAACATGATGTCACGGACATGTCATCTAGGTCCATCCATGAGGTAGCATGGTCAACATGCTTCAGGGGGACTATCCAGGATTTATCCCAAGGTTCTGACCTAACATGTTTGCTTCGTTTTTAGTGTCTCAAGAAGTATGAGAATTTGGAGAACAAGGACTCTGCATTGAGCTTTGCCTATAGTCATGTGACCTGGGACCAACCCTCATTGTTATTCACTGAAGACAGTACTAGAAATATAAGTGTAGAAACAGAACAACTCTAAAGTTGAGTTCTAACTTTCCCACAAAACAAAAAATAAGACAAAAAAATAAGAGCTGGAGAGATGGCTCAGTGGTTAAGATCACTGACTCTTCTTCTGGAGGTCCTGAGTTCAAATCCCAGCAACTACATGGTGGCTCACAACCACCTATAATGAGATCAGATACCCTCCTCTGGAGTGTCTGAAGACAGCTACAGTGTACTTACATATAATAAATAATTCTTTAAAACGAAACAAAAACCAACCAACCAAAAACACCCTTGGGAAAAATCTCTTATTTTTTTGAAAGCTTCTTAATTACATTATTCAACTTAATTTATTTATTGGGGGTGGGGTATGTGCTATAGTATATGTATGGAGATCAAAGGAAAATGTGTTGGGGGTTGGTTTTCTCCTTCTTCCATGTGGATCCTGGTGATCACACTCAGGTCATAAGGCTTGGTGGCAAGTACCTTGATTTTATGAGTCTATAATCCTCTTTTCAACAGTTTCTCTTTAAAATCAGAGTGAAAAAGGTTGCAGGGTAGTGATAAAGATGAAAAGCAATGAAGCAGAGGGAAAAGCACTGAGGTAAAATGGGCTAACACGGGGTGCTTCTGTGAAGGGCTTTACGAATGCAGACAGCTCTCGAGACTTACAGGGCTAAAGTACTATGTTCTTAAATAAGAATGAGAATCTTACTGACTTACTTAAACACAGCATTTTACATTAAAATCAGATCACAAACCTCATTTCTTCTGCCCGTGATGATGTATCGTCTTCCATGCGTTCTCCTATTGCTCTGAGTGTTGTGCTTGGCCTTCCCCTACCTCTGCTCCGAAGATTCCTGAAGCTGCTGAAACCCTTGCTTACTCTGGAGAACATGTTGCAGCAGATCTTGTTTCAGTAGCCCTCTAGCTGCCAGTGGAGCTCTGGGTTTACCGGTTCTGATGACTCTAAAGCCCTTTGTCAATTCTTCCAGGCCCGGAATGCTTGATCACCTTGTTGGGTTACATCCTGCTTTAACCACTGGAGAGCAGATTCCCTGGCATGGCCATGGTTTACAATCCAAAAACCAATTATGACTGTTTAAACAATGTTTCTTGTCAGAGCCTCAAAAAGTCAACATTTGTTTACTTAAAAAAAAAAAAAAAACAGGTATATAATCCCATTTTCTAATTACCAGATCAAAGGGAGACTGTTTGAGGAAGTAAATTCAGGAATCATGAGCTCAGAACCCATTCAATGGATCAATTGGTTACAAAGCTTTAGGGCTTAGGCTAATATGTCATACTTAGCAATGCACAAGACTCGCCTGGAAGTCACAATAAAATGCAGATTCCGGGACTCCATCCGCAGTTATCCTCTAATTAAGGACATCTTGAGTGAACTGATAGTGGTATTCAGGACACCTGTTTCAGCATAATTAAGCTTTTGAGGGACAAGGTGGAGACAGGGTCAGTAAGGGTTAGGGCTTGCTGGGCTGCTCTGCCTGCCAGTTCTTGGGCATGAAGCCCTCCTGGTTCAGCTTCAGTTATTCATAAGGCTATAGGTGTGCTTCGCTGCTCCCAGCTCATTATTACACACCCTAAGCTTTTTTTTTTTTTTTAAAGATTTTATTTATTTATTATATGTAAGCACACTGTAGCTGTCTTCAGACACTCCAGAAGAGGGAGTCAGATCTCGTTATGGATGGTTGTGAGCCACCATGTGGTTGCTGGGATTTGAACTCAGGACCTTCGGAAGAACAGTCGGGTGCTCTTACCCACTGAGCCATCTCACCAGCCCCCACACACCCTAAGCTTAAGGAGTCTGAGAGATGAGTCTGTGCTGGAAGGACTTGTTGACCTTTTCCAGAATAAAGTCACAAGACCTTGATGTGAAATGTGCCCTCCCTGTGCTGGGAAGGAATAGCATCTGACCTCTGAGGAGAAATGCACTCAAGGTACCTGATGCCTGCCCCAACTGATCCCCCCACCCCCCAGGTCTCTCCAGTAAGCCCTCTGTCCTAGCCAATCACATATCTCTGTACTCTGCTCTCATTAACCCTCCCATAAAAATGGTCAAAATTAACTGATTATTCAGCTCTTCATTTCTTAATAAAGGCTGCCATGTCACATGAAATTTATATTAAATACACACACAGAGACTTTCGCCTGTCTATCTTTTATTACAATTGCTTTGGTAAAGAACTCAGAAGGGTGGAAGGAAAATATATTTCTTCCTTCCCAAGAGTGAATCGTTTCAGGTGTTCTCCCAGGGGGTTCTGATGCAGGGTTCCACATTTTTAGAAACCTTGTGGAGACATTATTGATTTTTCTATTTTAGTAAACAAGTTGGTTCTGGAGAAGCCACTGGCCAACTTGAGTCTGTATTTGTAGGTGTCTATGAAAACTGCATCTGTCCTCCCAACCTCACAGGTCTGAAACCTGTACAATGATAACAGCTCCAAAACATTTGAAAAGGGTTCCTGCTAGTGGAAGCCATCCTCCCCTGTCCCCATATTCTCTTACCTCAGTGGGGAAGACCCTAGATGGTAACCCATCTTGCTCCAACCCTTCTAGACACTTCCAAGTATTCACTGGAAAGGAGGGAAGCCTTGCTCAGCTGTCTTTGGTCCACTTGATCTGGACAGGCTCACCTGACTTACCATCCTTCCCCCGAACTGTGCTATAGGATCACACATCCGTCGTCTAAGTCTTGCCAAAACAAGGCTTGAGATGACCCTCTTAATAGGCCTATATCCCCCTTGAAATATGCACACACCTGTGCCATTAATGATCCCACTAACTTCATTTTCCATAGTGTCACACCATTTCTGGGCCACACGCAATCACCCATGTGCTTTGTCTGTGAGCCAGGACTTGTACCAGAGGGTTTACATCCATGCCCAGCCACATGGCGTGGCAGTGTTCCAAGATACAATGTGTACCCTTTGAAGTTCAGAGCGATGAACTTCTCATTAATCTTTACTCCTGTCCTCTATTCTAATCCTTCTGGCTAGAAGTCATTCCAAAGATTCCTACCCTTTCTGTCCACATTTACCGTGAAACAAGAATAATGGGAAAACCGGTTCTAACTAAGAGCGCACAGCCCGTGTGTGTGTGTGTGTGTGTGTGTGTGTGTATGTGTGTGTGTGTGTGTTCATTTGTTTGCTTTTTTTTATTAAGATTTAGTTTTATGTTTTAATTATGTGTGTGCAAGAAGATGGTATTAAATCCCCTGGAGCTGGAGTTATGGAGGACTCCGAGCCACCCAGTTGGGTTCTGGAATCCAAACCCTGGTGCTCTGCAAGAGCAATATGCTTTCCTCTGAGCTATTTCTTTACCACCTATTATGGTTATATAGCCCAGGATGCTTCAAACTCATAATGTTCTTTCCCTAGCCGCCTCCCGCCCCCAGAGCGCTATGGATATAGGTTGCTTACACGTACACTTTCATAATTCCCTGCTGCTCTCCTCCTCTTCTTCCTCCTCCTCCCCTTCCTTCTTTACCTTCTTTCTTCTTTATGTTTGAGATAGAATTTTAGTATGAGGGCTAGACTGGCCTCAAACTCACTGTGTAGCTTAAGGAGGGTATTTATTAAACACTTAGCTCTCTTCCCTCTGCCCCAGTGGCCGCACCTAAGGTCTATACCATAATTCCGTTTACCTCTTAGATATACTGGATGACCTCTCTGCAAGGCCTTCGCCTGTCTTAAACATGGCGCTTTGTCTTCAGAGTGTGTAGTGTATATTTGCAGTCACACTGTCTCTCCTAAAGAGTGAAGAAAGGCGTGATTACTTTCTAAGGCCTTCCCCCCCCACCCCCGTTGTCTGTTCTCTTTCTCAGTCATTCACTTATTCATTCAACAGACAATGATCACATAGAGAAAGAGAAAGTAATTCAGCCCATGAGCCTTGCTCATGTTAGGCAAGTTATGTGCTACAGAGCTATGTGCCCAGCCCAGCAAATAGTTTCTGAGTACTTGATACATGCCAAGTGCTGGAGAGATGGCACAGAACTGATGAGATCCGTGTCCCTTAATAAATGAACAAAAAAGTTTAGGATTATTGTAAATATCAAAGAAGAAAATGAAGTTCTTTAGTGCTGTACACAGCGACTAGAGAAGAATTACTGCTATAGACTGAGATTCCAGAAGGGAAGTTACTTCATACCACTGTAACCCAATTAACCTGCAGGAACACGGGAGGAGAGATTTATATTCTAGCTTGTCAGAAGGTTCAGTGTATCATTGTGGGCAAGGCGTAATAGAACAACTTTGCTCACATCATAGTGGGCCCCGGAATCCACCAGCCACAGGAAGCAGACAAGGATTACCCACTCCCCATCCCAAAGACCATCTTCAAGGTAGGCCCTCTCTCATCATGCTTTTGCAACCTCTCTATCTAGTGCTTCTAGCTGGGAACTAAGCAGTCAAGCCACAAGCCTGCCGGCACTCTTTCATAGCAGTCCATAATGGAAGTGATAGTTGAGTTGAGACTGAAGGAACCAGTCATGACAAAGTCGTCCCACAAGCTTCCTTCTGATGCTTTCTGTAAAAAGCGTGTCTACTAGAAAATTTCCATTTCTAGTAGAAAATGGAATCCTTCTCATGCCCTTGGATCATAACGACGCTATTCTAAGTCCCTACCCCAAAAGCCCATCAAAATGAGTACTCAGGGGATAAAGGGAAGGCCTGCATAAGGAATATATGAGGGTAGGAAAGTGGCATCTCATTAAGCACATGCGACTTCAGCCTTCAGAAGAGCACACTGAGCAGGGAGACCCCAGTAAGATGAATCTATTTCTGTGTTACCGCTGTCACTGGTTCATTTTTGACAGTTTGATATAAACTTGAGTCACCCAGGAAGAGGGAACCTCAATTGAAAAATTTTCTCTATCAGGTTGGCCTGTGGCTATGCCTATGGAGGCAATTCCTTGCTTAAAATCGATGTGGGAGGGCCCAGCCCACTATGGGCAGTGCTGCCGCTGGGCAGGTGCTTTTCCTGTACATTATCCACAGAACAGTGTTGTTTGGTGGAAATATTATGAGAATGGTGAACTAAAGTAAGCCTTTTCCTCCCCAAGTTGCTTTTGGCCCATGCTGTTTATCACAGCTGTAGAAAGCAAACTAGGACAAGGCTATGAAGAAATGACCTGCCAGAAAAGAAGAGAAGAGGGAAAGGTAGGTGCAGAAGTTGGGACGAGGAAGCAGGATTACTCTAGAAGTTGTCAACACTTGTGACCTTTGCTTGCTATCTGACTGCGGGCATTTAGAAGAAGTAATCAGTCTGTGCCCAGTGACATTTATTTATTTACTCTATTTTGTGGGTGTCTTTACTAAGTGTATACACACACACATGCATGCACACACATGCACACATACACATGCACACACACACACTTTCTTGACTTCCTATCGGTCAGATAGTTTCTGTTACACACAGTATTTGTTCTTCACAGCAGATGTTTTCCCACAAAAGGTGGAATTTTTCTGTCTGGTAACGACTCTTTACCTTTCCCGCCTTCTTTGGAACACTGATCCAGAGATATCTGAACTGCAGACCCCAGGACTTCAAATCGAGTATTTTTATTATTATGACTGTGGTTTGGATTGATCAATAACAGTTAAAATAATACTGTTGAAGCCTATCCAATTTAAAACCACACATAAAGCTCACAGAATATTTCCACTGAATAGTATTCTTCTATGGATAATTTCTTCTCCAAATCAGTTTGCAAGCTTTGATTATAGAGTTGAGAAGTTGGCCCTGTGGTATGAACCTGTAATCCCAGCACTTCGGAAGGCTGAGGCAGAAGGATTGCTGAGACAGGAAGGCTAGCCTGAACTACTGCCCAGAATCCTTCACTGAATGAAACTGGGGCAAGAACTCTAGCAGGAACGTGGAGTCAGGAAGTAGGACAGAGGCCCTGGAGAAACGCTGCACACTGGCTCGGTCCCCTGCTCAGCCTGCTTTCTTATATAGTTCAGACTACCTGCCCAGGGGTGCCGCGGACCCCATGTGAGCTGGGTCTCCCCACATCAATCAGGTACAGAGTTACCTACAGGTAATCTGATATTTCTCAAATACAGTTCCTATTTGGTAGATAATTCTGACTTGTATCAAGACCAACAAACAAACAAACAAACAAACAACAAACCACCACCAAGAACAACAAAACCACTAACCAGGACAGGGCTCAAGCTTTAGCTTTGTTTTGATTTTTAATATTTGTTTGTTTATTTATTTATTGAGAGAACACACACACACACACACACACACACACACACACACACACACACACACATGTGAGGAGGTTAGAAGATACCTCGTAAGAGTCAATTCTCTCTTTCCACTATGTGGGTCCTGTAGATTGAAGTCAGACCTTGGTAGCAGGCACCTTTACCTGCTGAGTCCATGACCTCAATCTTGAGATCCTCCTAACTCAGTCTCCAGAGTGTTGGCATTGCAGATGTGCACCACCACCATGCCTGGCTTGAAAGGATTTTTTTTTTTTTTTTTTTTTTTTTTTTTTTTTTTGACATCGTGAAATTTTTTTTCAGTTAGATCACACACATGTAATTATTATAAAGGTTGAGATATTTTACGTCGTTTACATCAGGTTCTAAGGAAAACTCCATTTCCCCAAATTCTGCAAGGCAGAAGGGACAAATGGCTCTCAGAGGTGCCTATTAGCCTACCCAAGCACGTCTGGCCTCCAGGCTCCCTCACCTTCACAAGGACCTGTTACACGTTTGGGAGGAGTCCACGCTAGCATCCTAGCTCTTCTCTCTGCCTCCTCCACCCTAAGCTCCCCCAGCTCTTGGGTTTACCTCTCCACAGCTGCTCATTCTCCTCATAACCCTGCTCCCTCAGTTCTGCTCCCTCTGTCTCCCCTCACTCTCCCCTCCACCTCCCTTCTTCGCCCCCTCTCTCTGTTCTCCCTCCCTCTATATATGTTGCCTCCTCCCCACCCTCCCCATCTATTCCTCCTTCTCTCATGGCCACTGTCCAGTCTGCTGACCACATTCAGTCTACTACTGTCTCCCTCTGCTCTGGACTCTTCCGGAGGCCTCTGGCTGTTCTCTGTTTCATATTTACAATAAAATCTTTCCCCTTAACCATATCACGGAGCAGTCATGCTATCAGCTTATACAGGTTATACCTCTTTGACATGCAACATACATTATACAATTATAACTTACAACACACTAACCATGTTTCGAGTGCCGACGAGTCGCGTATGGCTAGCAGCCTCTGTATCAAGCAGTGAAGTCTTATGGGGTAGGCTGATGGACAGGAAAGGCTAGATCTCAAATATGAGGATAACACTGAGTTTATGACGCTTTCATAAGTTGGCACAGAAGCAGAATAGTAAAAATAACATGCTTTCCTTTAAGGGAATATATTCAAGTTTTATAATTTGAGACTGCCAAAGTCAAAGTCAATGCCTATAAAATGATAATAAGTGATGGCAGTCTTATTCTTCTTAATGCTATTCCTTTAACATGGCTAAATAAAATGCCAATAACAGTAGTGTTCTTCCCACTGGGAAAAAAAGTTTCACTGGGCCATAAAATCCGAATGGCAGAAAACCCAACCTTATAGCACAGCTCCTCTGCATCTGTGTGTTATCATCACACCCATAGGTGTTTTGCTTGCTTCTTAAAAACAAAAACAAAACTGTAAGGTGGGGGAGGGGTGGGGACTGTTGGACCTTGTGCTTTATCATACCCCAAAGAAGGAAGTAGTCGATAAAACCACAAATAGCCATAAAAACTTAGAAATTAGCCTTGATAACTCACTTTCAACTAATACTTAGCTTGGGCACAATTTGTCAGTTCTCTCTAGTGAACTGAAATTCATGGCAATCCTCCTGCCTCAGCCTATGGAGTGGAGGTCTAACAGTAATGAGCCATCACATCGAGTGACACTGTCTCTTTAGCCTCCTTCCGCCTAGAAGAATTGCTGAGTTTCTTCGATTTGCATGATTCTGATGCTCTGAAAAGTATGGCAAGTTATACCATAATGCACAAGCACTATCTGGTATGGTGGCATACACTTATGGTCCCAGCTCTCATTTAGTTTCTTTGCTTTATTTTTGAGACAGGCTCTCATAAATCCTGGGCGCTAGTTCCTGCCTATATAGTCCAACAATAGTGCTGGATTTCCTGAGTGCTGAGACCACAGGCTTGCAGCAGCCTTCATGCCTGGTTTATGTAGTGCTGAAGAAAGGATCCATGCTGGTTTACATAGTGCACTTCATGGGTACAGTTGCATGCAGGTGTGTGTGTGTGTGTGTGTGTGTGTCTGTGTGTATGAGAGAGGGTATTTCAGGGTATGTACAAGTTTGGTTCATATCTCGGGCGCTTTCACCTTTTGTTTGAGACGGTCTCCTTTTGGCTGAGACCGTTAAGAAGTAGGCTCGCTGGCTCGCTCGCAAGTTTCAGAGTCAAGTTACCAGTGTTTGCTTCCCATCCAGCCTTTGCCAGGACGGCAGGAACTGTACCATTGTGCCTGGTGTTTGGTGTGAGTTCTGGGGATACACCCCCAGACTAGCCAGGCAAGTGCTTTACCAACTGAACCATTGCCTCTGCCTCCCCCTTTAAGCTTCCATGATTTCATCTTCAGTCTAGTCAGTCAGAAGCCCTTAAAGCTTCCACGTTCTTTGACATACTCTCTCCATTCTTTAACTACCATTTTTGCTCTCTGACATATTATTTGGGCATATTTAACCCTTTCTTCAAGGAGTTCTAGTGGTGGTGGTGGGGGCTGATTTTAGAAGCCAAAGAGAGATCTGTCTCAAACACAAAGGCAAACATGCCAGAGTTGCTAGGGGTGTTCTTTAACATTGGAGCATCATTCTTCGTAGGGCCTCTGAATTGTCAGAGTTAAGAGTTAAACATATAAACGTGAATTTGTACATATAGTCAACATACTAACATCTTCATTTATCTACTTACCTCACTTGTGTTGAAACACGGGCTCACAGGGATACCTCCATTTCTAATCTGACAGGATAGTATGCATCTTAGTTGACTCTGTTTACATATCATTCTCCAGTCCCAGTTTACAAGTTCTTTTATGTATTTGATCAAGCTTCTAGACCAGTGCTTCTCAACCTTCCTTGCACTGGGCCCCTTTAATACAGTTCCTCATGTTGTGGTGACCCCCAGCCATAATACTATTTTGTTGCTGCTTCATAACTATAATTTTGCTACTGTTGTGAATCTTAATCTGATATGCGATCCCACCGGGGTTCACGACCTACAGGTTGAAAACCACTTCCCTTGATGTTTTCAAACGCCTCTTTCCACTAGCATTTCCTCCTACAAATAGATCTCCCATGACCTGAACTCTGATGCTTTGTACTGGGCTCTTCCCCACACAGACAACTGCATTCACCTTAGGTGCTAATACCTAAGCCAGAACTTCTGCTGTTTTCCAATAATTATAACAAATTTTATTTTCAGTAAGCATATTTCCAATTCCCCTTATGTTAACATTTTTTTAAAGTGTAAAGACTTGCTTATTTCTGTGTCTGAGTGTTTTGCTTGTATATGGGTGTGTATCCTGTGCATCTCTGGCACCTGACATCAGAGGAAGGCTTGAATCCCTTGGAACTGGAGTTATGGATGGATATAAGCCACCGTGTTGGTGCTGGGAACTGAACCTAGGCCCTCTGCAGGAGCAATGAGTGCTTTTAATCACTGAACCATCTCTCTAGCCCTTATATTAGAATTTTCTTCCTTCTCCTTTTAAATAGATTATTGCTCTTGTTTCAAGGAACATGTTTTTCTTTTGACTCTCTGATGGTAATAACTCCGGTAATAATTCCTTCTCTTCTGCTTTCTCCACTGTTTCTCTGTTTTTGTGGCCTTTTTCTCTCTCCCTCACACTTGGTTTTTAGCCATTTGTTCCAAGAAGGATCATTGACTAGGATTTTGGGTGGGGACAAGAGATTCTAGATAATATATGGATTGGCAGTCAGATGAAAGTGTCATCAAAACAGACAGCTGCTTTCTATGCGTATGTTCCACATATTTCATGGAACATATTTTTACTAAGAAATTTTTCCTTGTTTATCAACAATTCACATGTATCTCTTCATCCTGTTTTTATTTGTTAAATCTAGCTATGGGATCTACTGATTTAAGTAAAGATATTGGTATGGGTTCTCAATTTTTTTCGCAGATAGTTTTATCAGAAAAAAAAAATCTTCCAGGCTCCATCAAGATGGCTCATTGAATAAAGGGATTTATCTTCAAACCCAATGAGCTGAGTTCCATCTCTGGGACCTACATAGTAGAAGGAGAGAGCTGATTCCTGCAAGGTATACCCTGGCCTACAGGATGTATGCACTATGCTATATACATAAACACACACACACACACACACACACACACACACACACACACACACACACAAACACATCCTTCCAAACACATCCTGTAGTACGGGCGGAGCAGTTGCTAGGCAGAGAAAGTCCGGGGAGAACCGGAAATGCTCTAAGTGGGTTCTTTCTGTACACACTTCCCAATCCCACTGTTTGCAGACTGCCTCTGCAATCCCACATTTGACAGAACCAGTTGCCCAAGTATCTGAGACCACTTGATTTGCTCTTTCTACATATTTGTTTGTTTTTTTTAGCTGTCTTTGAATATTGGGTTTTTTTCTGCATTTGCTGTGTCTTTGTCTGGCTTTCTTTTTAGCTTTGTGAGTTTATGCCATTTAAAACTACTGAGTTAGTTTCGTAAGAATAAAGATAACTATGAACTTTTAACCTACTTCGTAATCTTTTCTGGGTGGGGAGCATTGTTTTCACTTATTTTCTTGTCTCCAGCATGCTGCATATTTCAGTGTCCTAGGAAAATAAATCTAGATTAATCTAGGATTTTCCTTTGCCTGTTTTCATCTGCCCCCAACGTACGACCAAAGGTGGCTAGGAAGTGGGTTCTTTAGCCTTCCAAACTTCTGGTTTTTGCCACTGTTGTTCTAGGAAACGTTCGTGAACCCCCAAAAGACCACCACGGAGCCGATTCCAATGCAATCTTATTAGGGTCTCTTTATTCAAGCTTGGGCTCCCATCCACCCTGACACAGCAGGAAGGTAGAGCCCTGAGTCTCGTTTTAGGCAAACATTTATAGAGGCAAGAAGTAAGAATCCAGCCTGGTACACACCTGTTTGGGAGGTCATTATGGCCTTTAACATAATTGGCTGGTGTTGAGAGCCAAATCATAAACTTAACTTCTGTTTAAGTTGGAGTCTGAAACCAAAAGATTTGGTCTCTCACCATTCGCAGCTACCCAAGGAGTGCCGGACTACATTGTTATGAATTGTCCGTGTTAGCTAGGTGACTTTTAAACTTAGTCCTTCCCTACATGTTTGTGGCTTAGAGCAACAAATTTAGATATGAGAAGGGTTTGCTCTTTTAACTGACTTACAGTAAACTGCTTGCTCTTCCCAATTGTTTTGACAGAAGTTTTTAAATTGGTCATGGTTACCTAGAGTCATTTATTAAGCAGAGAGCAGACAGTCTCAAGTCCAGGAAACCTTGGTCTTTGCCCAGTTCCTCAGACGCACGCTCTGAGGAAAGTTCACTGGTTGTCTGATGATTACTTAAAAAAAGAGAAGAGAAAAAAAGAAAAAAAAAAAGAAAAGACTTTTATTTTTGGCCAAGCCATTCTGTTGTAAGTGAACAAGTTCCTACATTCAACAAATAATGAAGGCAATACCATTCAGCCAATAATCACTGCAGGCTAGGAACAGAAACAAGGAGCAAGCATCGGGCAGAGTTGTGGTAGCTCTCACTGAACTGAACATGGCCTCAGTTTTGTTTGTTTTGTTTTGTTTTGTTTCAGCTGATGAAATACACTTAGCAAGCACATGGTGTCATGGGTACAGAAATTCACTTTTGTCAGACACTGCCTCCTACAGAGAGCTATAGACTCTCTTTGAGTTAAGAATTTAAAAAGTCCAGCTGGCGAGTCTCTAGCTGCATATGTAGCAGAAGATGGCCTAATCAGCCATCATTGGGAAGAGAGGCCCCTTGGTCTTGTAAACTTTATATGACCCAGCACAGGGGAAGGCCAGGGCCAAGTAGTGGGAATGGGTGGTAGGGGAGCAGGGGCAGGGGGGGTATAGGGAACTTTAGGGATAGTATTTGAAATGTAAATAAAGAAAATAATAATAAATAAATTAAAAAAAAAGTCCAGCTGGTAGTAACAGAGTCCCCATGGTCCCAGTTACATAGGCAGCTGAAGTGGGAAAATCAACTGAACACTGGAGTTTGAGAGCAGCTGGAGCAACATACTCAACAAAAACAAAAGCCATCTCAACAAAACAAAAGCCACACACATACAAACAGACAAAACCTCAAAGGTCTGTATTCATTCTGAAAGGAGTATGGTAAGACCAAAGCGTTTTTCTGCAGACAGCAATTTCCAGTTCTATTTTCCAAACATACTTTCATAACCAGTCATCTTTTTCTAGCAGATGGGACCAGAAAGATTTACTTTGGTGGAGGGAAGAAGCAACTACCAGGCATGAACTTGATATTAGTAGAACCTGAACAAACTCTCAGAGATATGACAGTCATAGAGGCAAAAACTAGAGTTCTTTCTTGGTGAGCTCCACACTGAAGTGCATTGACTGTGCATGTATGTGTATGTGCATGTTGAGTGGATGGGACCCAGGGCCTTGTGCTAGGCAAGAGCTCTATAGACTGAGCTACGTCCCAGCCCCACTGATTTGCTTTCAACGAGGCTGAGCTTTAGGAAAACCAAGACAAACAAACCAACCACCTCCAAGCTTGGTGGGGCTCGAGACTGAGTGTGTCTGTCCTCTACATAGAGAGGGAGTAGAGAGAAATACGTTCCTAGAAAGACTTTCCTGTGTGGAACAGAAGGATGGGGATCTATGTCTGTCCAAGGTAGCCTGGGAGAGTCAGACAGTGTTAGAGTTTTATGTCCATTTTAATTGTTTAGATATCCTAACCTAACAATAGACTATCAGTCACTTTTATGCAATAATAAAAGGCACAGAAGATGTTATTGTTGCTTCCTGTTCGGGGTCCCTCCCCAGCGTAAGTGTTACTGACATACATTTCATTTGGGTAAGTTGACAGTTTTACCAGAGCACATCTGTCAAGCATTCTGCAGGCTTCAGGAGACAGCATAAAAACCTTTAGGTCCAAATTCTCTCTGGCTTTCCAGAGCACATCTGAGTGAAGAGCAGCTAGGATATCCCCAAAGAATTTAGTGATCAGGTTATTTACTTGTTTATTTATTTATTTTTGAAACCCATATACCTGCTCTTAGGACCTAACACTCTGTAAGTAGAGAAATAGGTGACCAACAAATGATACAATTACATTTAAATTTAAAATATTTTTGAAAAAAAAAACAAAAAGCATATCATGTAACTTGTTTTTATTTTAACGATTCAAACTTTAATCACCAATGAGCATTATAATTTCATAAAAACAAAACAAAAATAATAAAGCGAGCACTCCATGTGTATTCTGAGCTATGTGGATTGCATTTACAGGGTCTCACCATGTAGCCCAGGTTAGCCTTAAACTCCTTGGCTCCAGTGATCATTCTGTCTCAGCCTCCTGAGCAGCTGGAAATATAAAAGTGTGAACATTGTACCCAAATAAAATTGCATGAGCTTTTTTTTTTTTAATCCAGTTTTTACAACGTTCGTATGTAGAGGGTGTAGGGAGAGATGACAACAGAGTTTTATACAGCCCAGGCTGGCCTCTGACTGCTTTGTAACTACGGATGACATGGAACTGATATTTCTTTCTCCACTCCCAAAGTGCTGAGACTACAGGCATATACCTCACACTCGGTTTTACTTACATTTTTTTTTTTTCTTTTTTAAAAGATGGTCATTTTGCTGTGTTGCCCGGGCTAACTTCAAACATCCCATCTTCTTCCATCAGCCTCTGTCTGCTTGGGTTTTGAAACCAGTTTTATGTAATAATATTCTTGAATCCTTTCCAGTTAGAGTGAGATCAGATTGTCCCCAGAAGGGCACCATGCAACAGGCACTTGAAAAACAAAGCATTCTCAGTTTCTGTCACGTGACTTGGTAGGACCTTATCAATGTGTCTGACTTCTAATCTGTGAGTTTAAGTGAGAAGGTGAACTTTCTTTACAAGATTGCCATGTGGACTAGTGATTTTCAATGCTGGCTTTGAAAAAAGAAAAAGAAAAAGAAAAAGAAAAAGAAAAGAAAAGAAAAGAAAAGAAAAGAAAAGAAAAGAAAAGAAAAAAGCAGGAATCTTTCTGAGTAGATTCGTCTCTGTTGGAATCTGCCCCTCCCTTTAGGTGCCTGACATCCTGAGAAGTAGATGAGAAACTGAATGGTAATGGTGTCACATGACTTTTAAATGACTGGAAATTCTTGACATAGTAACTCCGTGAAGCTATGAAGTAGAAACATTAGTGACTTGATGACTAACCCAACAGTCCCAGCGCTTCTGTTGGTGGATGTTGCCAAAGGAGGAGGCAAGAGGAGAAGACAGGGCGATGAGGGGCGGGGAGCTGCCTTGGTTTTGACAGTTCTCCTAGACCGTAAATTTAGCTAATTAATAGTATTAGCTGTTACTTATTATTTAATTCAGCAGGCTGCTCTCTAATTCTACTACTCTTAAGTTGGCAAAGCATTTTGTAATGGAGCTAGCTCAGTGAAAGATCCTATATAAAATGAAATGTACAGTTCTTGTCACCCTGTGGGAGTCACCCTACGGAGCTGCTTGGGCCACCGATTACAAAGATGGGAGAGTACTTGTCCAGTGCCCATGGGTCCTGGGTTCCAGTCCCAACCTGAAAAAGGGAAGAAAGACAGCAACATAGTGCGACTGAGGATGCGGCTGACACACACTTGTCTCAAGCCGGACTTCTGCAACCCTTCAGTCAGGAGCAGCAGCTAGCCAGGAACGGTTAAGCGGTATTCTGCTTCAATAGAGTCACGGGTGTGGGCTTGCTTCCTGAATTTGCCATCATGTCAACTCTCCGAAAGGAGAAGAAATGAAATGTTTGCCTCCATTTACCTGCTCAGGGTGTAAGAGAGAAGGACATGGACTAGACCTGAAGGCAACCCCAAAGAGACAGTAAAAGTGTCAGGTGGTGTCACACCTGAAGGTCCCCTACAGTAACAATTCCACTTGAAAGTTATTTGTTAGGAAAGAGAAGATGGAAATCATGGGGCCTTAGAACAACATTCCCTTAGTGCACTAATGATAAGTATTTCCAGGACGATTGACAATGTAAGCTTACTGGCAGGATTGAGAAAAGCCTGTAGGTCTATGTAGCATTCTTTCTTAGAGCGTCAGAATGATCCTTTGGCCGTTTCATACCAAGAACTGTGAAGAAATGTTGTAAGATTTCAAAAACTCCTCCTTTATTAAAAAGAAGTTTTAAATAAAAATGAACATGGAGGCACACAAGAAAGCAGCTCCGCACAGACCAAGGTGAATCAGTAAGTGCCTGGCAAGCACCAACTAAATGATGGACCAGGCCTTGCTGGGAGCTGAGGCTGTAGTGGTGAGTGATGCACCGCAACATTCAGGCTCCTCCTTGTGAGAATGATGCTCAGTGCTCTGGCCTCCAGTCTGATGGGCTCAATTTGCTTTCTGGAAGCATTTTAGCCTCTTGGTGCTCTTCTAACAAAACGCCAGAGACTGAGGATGATGCAAACAGTGAACATTTATTTCTCAGTTCTGGAGGTTGGGAAGTTCAAGATCAAGGTGCTAGCTGGCAAGGGCCTTCTTACACATCCTCCTATGACAGAACCTGGCAACCCCACTTCACTGGAAGTAGTTGTAAGGCTAAAAGGGAACCCCCCAACTGTTGCCCTCCAGTCCTTTTATAAGGTGCTAACCCATTTGTGAGAGTGCAAAGCCTTTATAACTTGGTTAGTTCCCTCAAAGGTCCTTCCTACCTCTAAATAGGATAACAATGGGGATTAGCTTTCATAGAGACTTTTTCAGGGGGCAGATTCAAACCACAGTAGTTGGCCAAACATAAAAAATCAATAAGATGGAGACAGAATAGCGCGGTCACTTAGAGGCAGGGCTCAGAGATCTCTAACAGGGGTCCTTGATGGCTTTGGAATGATTTATAATGTGGCCAGCCATGTAGGGCCATCCAGATTTTGTTCAGTTCTTTACCAGCCTTCGATAACTCCATCCCTGCCTGCATTCTGACAGGATTTCAGTCAATTTGAGGACTCATTCCTCTGGGGTCCCCCAGGGCTCATTTAAAGCAGGCTGGTCAGGTTTCCTGCCTTTTCTTGCCTACCCCCTCCACAACCTGATTTACTTGGACATCAGTGAAGGAAACCCAAGGCAGTTACTTCTTGATTTACTGATTCCAATTTTGGAAAGGGTTTCCCAGAGAAAAGGCCTTTCATGTCACAAGCTTTTCATAGAAAGGGTCCCATGGGCCATCTGAAAAACTAGAAGCATCCAGTTTGCTGGGCCACTTGCTTGCTTGCACCACACAGCCTGGATAGCAATGAGAAGGCAGAATGGTATGGCTGGACCCTCAGCTGACGTCCACCGAGCCCATAGCATCTCCTAGACAACCTGGAGAGAGGTGGCATGGTTGTAACAGACTCGCAATTTAAAGTTACATTCTTCACATTTAAGAGGGGAATTTAAACTTGTGCAGGCTAAATCTACCCCCTAAATATTTATTGATTGCCATTATCTTGGACCATTAAACACTATCTTTTTGAAGCCCCATCTCCTTTGCCTTCACTAATGAAGCAGTCTCAATAATGGTCCTTTTCTTTTTCTTAAATGATCGGCAGCTCTTCCCCTTAAACTATACTAAGGCAATATTATCATAATAGAAATCTCTCCCCACTCAGCAAGAAATGAGCATTTAACTTTAAACATATTACGGGCCAAGCTTTAAAGGGCCATTAATTAGTAATGGTACCCGAGAAGCCAGGTGATGAGGTGGCCTGAGTCTTACTCTTATCTCATTTGACCTCATTCGTCCCTGAAAATCAAACTTAATAAAAACAACTTGGGAGGACTTTAACATGTTGCCTGATACACAGAAAGCCCTAGAAAAAATGTTCTTGGTCCATTTGTCCCCACCCCCACCCCATCTAACTTTTTTTTGTTCAACTGTCAATAACAACTCCCATCTCTTTATGAGACTGACTCAAAATTCTTAAGCTTTTAAACTTAAAGCCTGTCTTAGGTCCCCTCCCTGGGGTGACTACTTCACTGATGATTTTTAATGTTTTGCATTGTGTAAGTGTGTGAGGGATGTGTGTGCTTGTGTATGTGTGGGTTTGCAGGTATGGGGTCTCACATGTATCCGCAGGTACACGTGGGAACTTGAGGTTGATGTTGGATTATTCTTGGATGGGTTTCTACCTTATATATATCGTGTGGGCATGGCCTCACACTGAACCCTGAGCTTGCCACTTTTTGACTAGTTTGGCTAGCCAGTTTGCCCCTGGGATCCCGTCTTTGTCTCCAGAGTCCTGGAATTTTAAGTGACTGCCATGCCCACTTAGCTTTTATGTGGGTGTAGGGGATCCGAACTCAGAGTCTCATACCTATGAAGAAAGCACTGTACAACCTGTGCCATAGCCCTAGCCCTCCACTGGCCAGCTTGACTTCACTCACCCTCGGGAGCCCTGCTTTTCAAATCTCCCTTTCCTAAGTCATCTTTGTGCTGTCCTTCTTTAATGTCCCCTTACCTGAAGTCAACTGACACCTTAAGCTCAAAGTCACGAAAACCATTCTTTTAACCTTTTTAGTCTTCCTAAGATACTCTCTCCCTCTCTCTCTCTCCCCTTCTCTCTCCCTCCTTCTCTCTCTCTCCCTCCTTCTCTCTCTTTCTCCCTCCTTCTCTCTCTCTCTCTCTCTCTCTCTCTCTCTCTCTCTCTCTCTC
>NC_034596.1:72519600-72570878 GCF_900095145.1 Mus pahari
CTCTCTCTCTCTCTCTCTCTCTCTCTCTCTCTCTCTCTCTCTCTCCCAAGAAGAGACTACATTTCCTCCCTCCACTTCCCTGTCTGTGAGGCACTTTATCACAACCTGGTTCTGCAGCCTGTTTATCAGTTTCAGTGGCCTCCCTGCATTCCTCTCCCATTGTCTGTGGTCTGTGAATTACATGACACTCCCTGGACAAAATTCTCCCCGTGGACTCGATCTTTATCTGCCACCCTATCACCGGTACTCATCATCCTCTTCCTGGCTGGCTCATCACATACACTGCCGTTCTCGCATCCATCCTTAGCTCTTTCTGCTCTGTTCTAGATTAGTGTTCGCTCTGGATGTGTCTGAGAATCACCCAGGGAGCTCTTTAAAAATCCAAACCCAGATTATATCCCATTAAATCTGATTAGATGTGTACCAATTAAATCCGATTTCAGGCTTCACAGAGAAATCGGATTTAATTGATCTGGGGTTGGGCTTTGGCATCTTTTTTTTTTTTTTTTTTTTTTAAATCACTTCTCAGGTGATTCTCAACTACTGCTGGGACTCACAACCTGGGGTGTTTGCTTTTCTTATTTATTGACTTGCTGTCACTGGGGCTTGAACCTTTGCATGCCTAGCAGGTGCTCTCTCATTGAACTGTATCTTCTACACCCCAGATCCCAACCCTCCGTTTCCTTCTTTCTTTTATTTTGAGGCAAGATCTAGCTCAGTTACCCAAACTGTAGCCCAAGCAGGCCTTAAACTTGTGGTGCTTCTGCCTCAGCTTCTGATATGACTGGCAATACAGATGAACTGCTTCACAAGGTTCAGCTATCTCTACTTTTTATTTTCATTTTTAAAGCCTCATTCCTGATACTCAGGACCACGTGTCCACCTTTGTGGGAGCATCTGAGCTGAGCTGACGACACTTCTGCATAGTCTAAACCAAACTCATCATGTTCTCTCTCTCTCTTTTTTTTTTCATCATGTTCTCAATTCAAAGACTCTCCTGTGTGTTTTATCTGACTTCTCTTTTTTCCACACAATCATGCTGAACACCTGGAAACCATCCTTAAAAATCCCCATGCTGGTTATTGTGGTGCATGCCTGTAATCTCAGAAATCAGGAAGCTGAGGCAGGAGGACTGTGAGTTCAAGGCCAGCCTGGGATACCTGACAAGAGACTGTTTATATTTTATTGCTTGTAAATAATTATCCATGATTCTCATTTTAGGGCCTGATTAAAACACCTTCATTCCTGGCCACCCTGCCTCGGATCTCCTTCTCTTTATTCCATTTTTTCCTTTTTCCCCAGAGACCTTTCTGAAACACAGATTCTATGGTACCCCACTCAATATCTACCAATGGATCTCTCTCACATGGTCCAAATTCTTCCCTGAAGCCCCCCACAATTTGCCTCTAGTTCTTTGGAACCATTTTTCAATACCCTAGACTCCTGTCTCTGTTATGTCCCTCCCCCCGCCTCCAATTCATGTCTCTGCTCACGTGGTTCCCTAATGTTATGTTCCTTTCTACTCTTGTTTGTACTAGTCTTAGTCTAAGATGGGAGTCAACTCATATGGTTTAAATGAAAGCTCTATTTACAGAGAGATGGCCAGGATAAAGGGAAACCACAAGTGTGGTGGATGCACCCAGAGATCAACACAGTGGGCACTTACTTCCCTCCACCCAGAGTGCCAAGGGGACGGAGCTCTGTCTTCAGAGCTGGAGCCTTGGGAAAGGGACCACGAGTAGGGCCTCCAACTTCTCTCTCTCTCTCTCTCTCTCTCTCTCTCTCTCTCTCTCTCTCTCTCTCTCTCTCTTCTCCAGCCAGTATTTTTATTTGGTCAGCCAGCAAGGACAGTCCACAGGGCAGTCTATTGGCTACTAAACAAGACAGAGACAGGCAGAGAAAGAATGGCTGTGAGAGGGAGGAAGAACTTAAATTGATAATAACCACATTATCTTCTTTCACGCATCGTAATATCTCTTAATTCGTTTAGGCCATCTAAACATCCCCTGTTCTGTGCAACTTCCCCATTTCCCACCCCAGGATTCAGTTATTATTGCACTCTTTCTTCCTCTTTTAGCTGAGGTGATGTCTTCATTATCGAGGCTGTTGGTCTGACTTATAATACAGTTATTTATGTATCGGCACCCATCTCTAACATTGTAGATTTTTGCTCTGCAGGAAAGGGACAGCACTTCATTTGGTGGGGCATCTTGCAGGTAACAGGCGCTTGTCAATTGCTCGATGAATTTAATTGGATTCTCGTGTTATCACATCTCAGCCCCAGTCAAGGAAATTCACGGATTCTTATAAATGGTAGCCCTCTGGGTTCTCACAAGCTTCTCTTTTGTCCTGCTTCTGCTTGCTCCATCTTCTCCCTCCTCTTCACCTGCTTTTCTTAGGCTCGGCTCCTAAGTGCAGCTCACCAACAAAACTGTTGCTGTAACCAATCCTGGTAATGATTTAAAACTTGCTAGCTTTATTCCATAATCTGAGTGGCGCCTATAAAAAGTCTTTCTTTAATTTATGCATGCACTCAGCTTAAAAATGAAGTCAAAGAACTCAATGTTTCATTCTCCATTGGACTTAAACTCGTCTTCAAATGGAAGTTATGCATGGCTTAATATGCTTTGCATACAGAAAAGCCAGTGTGCTGCTCCTATTTTATAAATGCCAATAGCAATTGCAGCTCGCATATTTTTACCACGCAAACACTGTTCTATATTGCTGGTTCGGATGCACAGACTTTATGTGGCTTTGGGATTTTTATATTAAAAGGACTATTTTTAAACCCAATGAAAAATATCATTTTGTATACTCATGGTGTTCATAACGACAGAAAAATGGGAAAATTATAATTCCTATAGCAGTTTTGAGTTTTCATATTAAACTTTGTATTTTATCATCTAAATTTCAACCGGAGCTTTTAAAAACAGACTTTTCCCCTCTACTTACACACTTGTGCTTTTCTTTCTTTCTTACATATATTGAGCATAGTTATAATTACTGAATTAATCTCTTTGTCTATCATCTGAGGCTTTATTTACATCTGTTTACTGTGTTTCCTCCTCATGGACTGTATTTTCCTGCTTTTCATATACTAGGTACATTTTTAAATTACATTTCAGGTATGATACATTTCATATTTTTGGAAGCTGAGTTTTCATTTACTTGGTTTTTTGGGGGGAGGGTTGTTTGCCTTTTAAAATCCCTTTAATTTTCACTATTGTTATATTTATTTATTGTGTGGTTAGGTGTGTGCATGTCATCGCAGGTATGTACGGGGACTTGGGGAATGGAACTCAGGCAGTTAGTCTTGATGGCAGGCCCCTCTACCCATGAGTCATCTGCCCTGGCCTCCTTTAAATGTCTTTGAGTCATGTCCTAGGATACAAGAGAGCTACTGGCAAAGATTTGGATCATTTTAAGGCTTGCACTTGAACTCTGATAGAAGCAGAATGATTAGTGTAGGGCTAATTTGGTCTCATGAGGCAATAGCTTTCTGAGTACGGGACCTGAAGTTTTACTGTATCTTGAACTTTTGCCATGCAGGCTGTTGAGAATAAGAACTATTTCCATTGTTGTGCTACCTCCAGGAATTATGCCTCTTTGGTGACTTTCTTCTGGGTCTCAGGTAGTTTCCTGACACATGTGTGAGGACTAGAATGTAGCTGAAGGCCCTGCAAATATGTAGTGTCTTTCTCCTCAGTCTTTTTCTATTCTCAGCTCCTTGTTTCAGGAGCGAGTTGTTCCTCCAGCAGTCATCTTTAGCAGAATGGCTTTTAGACATAGCTCATGTTCCTATGAATGTCTGACGTACCTCGGGGAGACCGAGCCAAGTATTCCCTGGAAGACAAGAGAGAGAGAGATTTGAAAACATATGTGTGAGGCCAAAATTATAAAGCCATGGCTCATTATGCAAGTCAGAAAAAGTGCTAGGATTCGCTATTATGCATGCCCAAGGCATTTTCTTCTGAAGCTTTTATCTGCTTTAAAATTTCTGGTGCTGTTGCTGATTTTGAATTCCTGAAATGTCAATGTAGCAAATGGGTAGTCAGTACATGAAAGATGCCTCTGAGATGCAGTCAGCCAGCGAAAGGATATGAAGAATAAGATTCCTGACTTCAAGAGGCTCATTTTGTCATCTGAGAGGTTTATCGTGTAGAAAACTCCATGACACATGAAAACAGGAAGAGAGACACCACTGTGGAGAAGGGAGTGCTACTTCAAATGGCAGTGTGGGGGGCAGATTATGTGTGGGTTCTCCCCTCTGCCCCACTGGGAGCCACAGACAGAACAAAGGGGAGGGTGCTTCTGGAGTGTTCAGACTTAGCAAACAAAAAATGCAGGGTACCTAGTTATATTTGATTTCCCCAAAACAACAACTACTTCTTTTAAGATTAGGAAATATCTGGGACATGAGAAACCAACAAACAAAAATCACCCAATGAAATAAACAGGAAAACAATTCACTGTTTCTTTGACAGTCAAGACTTAATGGGGCATATTTTACTTGGTACTCCTAACCGCCACACGGAGTAGGAGTCGTCACATAGTGCATGGTTGTCTTCTCTTGTCATTTGCTTCCTATGAGCAGGAGCCAATGATGGGTGAGAATACCACTGAATTCTTTCTGTACTGCAGGGCCAGAAGGGAGGTGTCTGCTAAAGTGAATAAAGGGGCGATTCCCCCTTTATCAACATGCAGAAACATTCTTCTATAGGATGGGAATTTAGCTTTTTAACTGAGATATAAAAGGGAGGATTGGTCACAAGAGGCTGGAGGGCTCGAGGATAGTCTGAGCTGTGGAAACGACAGAGTAAGCAAAAGCACAGCTCCCACAAACTAGGTCTGAATGTAATGGAGAACACAGGCATGAGGGGACCAAGACAAGTGATTGGACTGTGGAAATAGATTTGCTAAGTGAGTCTTGGAGGATCTGGGAGGCTTTTGTGTGTACTTGAAGCCACGGAGGCATTTCCTGATCAGAGTTATGCATTGCCAACACTAACCTGGTGGCCCTTTAAAGATTACAAAGGAGAAAAAAAAAATGAGACAGGGTGATCAAATGCGAGGGGCTTCGGAAAGCTGGGCCTGCTGCTAGTTTAAATGGATGTGTCTGAATAAGAAAATGCACCCTCTAAAAGCAGCCAGATCAGGGCACATGGTTTATTTGATTATTCCAGAAGCTGGAATTTTGCTCCCTATTAATTCGTTGTCCCATCTAAGTAGGTATTTAATTAACACTAGTGACTTAGTGCAATAAACATATATTTCTTGCCTCTGTCACACTCAATGCATATAAAGCTACTCTTCTTTCAGTGTATTCTTTGGGATCCAGGCCACCTCTTTGCTTTTGCAGGACCATCTAGAATGTGTCCCCGTCAATGTCATCAAATCACGGAAAGGCAGAGTTTGAGTTTTTACAGTTGACTGCTGACCGGGCTAGAAAATAACCCACATCACCGCTGCCTCATCTCTTTGGGCAGATCTTACCTTTAACTTGATTACCAAGGAATGTGAGGAATTATGGAGCTTAGTAACCCTATGGCAAGAAAGTACTAGAATAGTGGTTCTCAACCTTCCCAGTGTTGCAGTCCTTAAATTCAGCTCTTAATGTTGTGGTGACCTCCTATCATAAAATTATTTTGTTGCTACTTGGTCACTGTAATTTTGCTACTGTTATGACTTTTAATGCCAATGTCTGATATGCAGGACATCTAGTATGTGACCCCTGCAAAAGGGTCATTTGACTCCCAAGGGGGTCACAACCCACAGGCTGGGAAACCACTGTACTAGACACTGATTCTAGCTGTTGGAGAAGAACACAGAAAACTTAGAGGAAGTACTATCCTAAATTCAACATTCACTTTGACCATAACGAGTGCTCTGTATTCATTCTCTCATATGATGTTCTATAGAGATTTAGTCAATACCTACTTCTAATAGCTGGGAAAATTATGTAATAGGAGAGACCGCCTCTCACTGAATTGCCCATGCTTTTCCGTCAAAGCTCAGCAGAGTAAGCACAGAGCCAGTGAAAGGGGTGCAGGTGTCCAAGGTAACGCCTATACAGATTATCCAAGGTAACGCCTATACAGACTATCCAAGGTAACGCCTATACAGATTATCCAAGGTAACGCCTATACAGATTATCCAAGGTAACGCCTGTACAGATTATCCAAGGTAACGCCTGTACAGATTATCCAACGGTAACACCTATACAGATTATCGAAGGTAACGCCTATACAGATTATCCAACGATATCATCAGTGTGATGACTGTAACGTAGGAAAAACAGAGCTTACCTTACCACAAAACCATAATCACTTGGGTACAAGCCTTTTTGTGATGGTTTTATTATCCAGTCTGGTATTACTTCCTTCCCTTACTGCAATGACAAAATAGCGACCATCAGCAACTGAAGGAAGGCTTTATCTTGACTCACAGTTTGAGGGTACAATCCCTGTGGAGGGGAATTCAGAGCATTAGGTCATCCTGAATCTACTACAGTTAGGAGAAAGAGAGTGATGGATGCTTAGCTTGCTTGCTCCTCTTGCTCATCCCAGGACCCCAGTCCATGGATGGCGCAGCCCACATGCAGGATAGTCCTTACCTTCTCAGCTAACCCAGTCTAGAAACTCTCTCACAGACACACCTGGAAGTTGGCCTCCCATGTAATTCTAGATTGACAATATTAACCATTAAAAACTCACTGGAATATATATATATATATATATATATATATATATATATATATATATATACAATTGTATATACTCAGACCCACTGGCTGATGAGAATGTCAGACTGGTAGCTTGATATAAGGACAAGGACACTTTAGGTAAGCTATAAGGTCATGAGGAATCATAACAACCCAGACTTTAAATAAACACTCTAGAGTCATCTTTGAAGTATTCATATGTCCTAAGCTCTTCAGGAAAATCGATGTTATAAATATTATATTTAGTTGTTAGATCATCATTTTTTGATGAAGAAAGGTCAGTACAGCCATATCTACTTAACAGAGCTGGCAAATACATCGATGGCCAGTGGTGGAGAAAATGTAATCAAGTACCCCCTCACCCCAGAGGTGTATGGAATATTAAAAATGAAAGATTGCACAGAATATTTTATTAGATTCTTATTCATAAAATGAAGAATAGTCTATAAAAGACATGGCTAATTGGATTTCTTTTATTTAGGAATGTGAACATAAGCATATAGAAGGTTTTCTATGATGTTTTAAAAATAATCATTAGCAGCTATTAAGACTTCCTTGGGAACCATTTCAGGATCTAACATGGAAAGATTTCTTTATTTAAACATTTTCTGTTGCAATAAAATTCACTTCATTCATTCATTCATTCATTCATTCATGTGTTCATTTAAAAACCTGTCAATACCCGTCTCCCATAGGCCAACACTATTCTAGACCCGTGGGATTCAATGGCGAAACTACCTGACCATGTTACTTTCATTTCTGGTAGAAGGTTCACTACGCCCATGACTATAGCTGCTGCTGAAAGGGTAGTCATCAGTGACTTGGAATAGTTTAAACAGAGGCAGGGAGACCCTTAATATGGCTTAATAGGAAGAAATTTAGAAGGTCAAGATTTCCTTCTATGGAGTATTTGAACCAAGGAACTACTTCAAATTTTAAATTAGTATGTCCTTGTTTTTAAGAGGAGGATGAAATTACAAAGAATCTGAAATCATGAGCAAAAAGATTCTACAAGGCAGAATAAAGAATGCAGACGAGAGGCCTGAGGAGTTGGCTCTATAGGTAGAGAGCTTGTTGTGCAAGCCTGAATATGTGAGTTCGGATCCCAGCACCCACATAAAAAGTTGAGCATGGTGGTTCATGCCTGTAGTTCCAGTTCTGAGAGGCAGAGAGGTGGGGATCCTGCAGGCTCATTGGTCAGGAGTCTAGCTGATTTGGTGAGCAACCATGTCTCAAAGGGTGCAAAGAGTGATCAAGGAAGACACCAGCAGTTTTCACACACACACACACACACACACACACACACACACACACACACACACACACACACATGTACACACGTCAGCCAAGCACACATATTTACACATGAAAAAGATAGAATGAGTCATATGTCTCAGCACACATCTGTAAATGTAGCACTTGGGGAGCTGAGGTAGAAAGATCATGAGTCTCAGGTTGTGCTGGGTTACATAGTGAAATCCTGTCTCAATAAAATAAAACACAATATAAAATAAATCAGCAGAGCAAACAAAAAGAATGGAGGTGAATTGGTATGGAAAGGAGACGAAAAGCAGAGATAACATGGGACGCAAGAGAAGCAGACATATCTGAGGCAAGTCTTGGATTACTGTAGCATCTGACTGTGTTCCAGCCTCAAGGAGATGATGTTTTCATTATTGTAGGTTTAAGAGTCTTACACCCCTTTGAAATAAAGTGAGTAGTTCTTAATTCCTTGCATTTTAAAAAGATCAAGTAAATTGCATGTTCCTTTTAGCCAATTAATATGAGGTATAAGAAACAAAATAAGAAATGTATGCCTTTTTTAAAAAAAATTATTTTTCATTTAAGGAGTTGAACTAGAGCTAGGGCCTTGTGTATGCTAAGCACATATTCTATCACTCAGCTATGCCCCCACCGGAGGAGTGGACTTTAAGTGATCAGCTTTGAAATAAATAAAAGTTAGTCCCACTTGACCTCTATCTGTATGGATTTACAAGTTGGGCTGTAAATCATGCAAGCATTTTATAGGCCGTTGTTTTGGGAACCTTTATTCCTTGTTTTAAATATCAACAATTGTGTTTTAACATTACCCCAGATCTCAAATGACATTCAGCCTTTGGTCTAAGAGAACTTGTCAATCACTTCTTTCACTCTGTTAGAGTCTGTTTTCATGTTATCTTGACTTTGGAATTTAGATCAGATAGCAACAATGTCCACAAAGGCTTGCCTTAGCTTAGTATTTTGCAGAGCTAAAATTTATTGTGTGCTTCTGTGCATAAGAGCCTGAATTAGTAAATTTAATAGTCACAAAAACTCTTATGAGGTAAATAGTATAATTATTCCCATTTTACAGATATGAAAACACAAAACAGAACTTTTAAAAGCTTCCAAAGTACTACAGCTATTAAATGATGAAGCCACGATCCAAATAAAATTTCAATCTACATTCTGAATTATAACTTTATATGGACTTGTTTCCACGGAAACCATACAAGATCCTGACTAACCAGGGGTTATATTCTTGTTCCTACTGGAAGATCTACTGCAATGAAAATTAACTCATTCAATAAATACGCTATATAGTATTGGCCAAGATAAGCGGATAGTGTCTTTGTCTTTAAAAGGAACGTCCAGCTTTTCAGTCTTCTATCAGTTTGGTTAGGGTTAGTCTTTTTCCTTAGAATCTAATATTTCCTCAGATGAAGTTAAAAGATTTTTGTCTTCAAATAGAAATATATTTAGTTTCCTTTTTACAAATTTTCAAAAGTGAAAACGTTGTTACACATAAAGTGATGGGTTTCATTATGGCATTTTCATATGTATATGTCATTACACTTGTCCTGATTCGCTTTCCTGTCCCACCACCCTTCTCCAACTGGCTCTTGCTGGGGAATTCTAAGATGTCAAGCAGAGCAGACACTGTAACTTTGGTGACATCAGAAAGGTCCACTTTTGCTGGGGCAAGTGCTGTGTTCAAGCATTAATTTTGTCTGGAAATTTTCACTTTGACCTTGAACCTGTTCCATCCTGCCCAGCCCATGCCCTTAGTTTTGTTTTTTAATCCTTAACCGAGACAGAATGTGCTAGTCTCTGTTGCATTTCTTTCAAGATCTTTTCTGACTTGTTTTCATTTTTGTAGCAGACTAATGGGTCCAGCTTAGTATAATTTATCAAATCACAACGACAACACTGCATCAACTGGATCAGGACTAGGTTCAGTGGAGTGTAACAAAAAACTTAGATGATAGGGGCTGAGGTAAAGTCACTTTTATTTCTTTTTCACATACAATAATATTGGGGTGAACACTCCAGGATTGACACAGAGACTCCACAAAGTTGTCAGAGACCCCACTTCTCTTCACTCACTATTGCTCTGTCTGTAGGCAATGACTCTCTTCTGAAAAGCTTCCTGACACGTGTCTTGACAGAGTTAGGAGGATGGAGAAAGGTGCCTCTCTTACTGTTGAAGGAAGTTTTACATCATACCCGACTAGATTTTGATAGCCAAGTTTTGATTATATGGCTACTTTTGCTGCAAAGAAGACTGAGAGTAAGATTTTAGCTGAATTCTGACAGGAACATGTAGAAATGCAGGCTTGTAACATGAGGTAATGGGTGTAGAGAGTTAATCTGAAGTCTCTGCTACAGGTACCTTACATGTTTCGTGTTCAATAAAAATTCACTTGTGGTATTCTTCCATAGTGGCCATCAGGGTCATTAATAAGCATAAGTAATCTAAGAATTGCTCCTGTCTTTATTTTTATCTCACTTTATGGTAATATAATTGTAAAATAAACTTATATGGAAACATATTAGGCAAAACGGAGAACATACTGAAAAGTACAAAGAAACCCTAAAAGAGACAAACCCACACAGGTCAAGAAAACCTGGAAATGAAGATCCAAGTGTAAAAATTCACGTTAGCAGTCTCCTCAGTTTCCCTCTTTTCACTGACTTTATTCTGTTGCTGTAGAACAGTTTTCTTCACCTGGTGAAAACTACATCCAGTAACATCTCTTAGATTTGCTATCTACTGAGGTCTAAGACCTCCCTTTCAGTCCAAAAATCCTGTCGGAAAGGCTTAATTGGATCTGTTTGGACAGGTGTTGACTTCTTGCCCAGTGAAGTCAGCCTTAACTTGGATACTATTTCTGTGGCCATTGTGATGGAAATATGGAAATAAAGGAGGCTGCTTCTCCACTGGGAAGATGGGTGTTGACTACAATCCACACACAATTAAAAAGTGTCTAACATATGATATAAAAATATAGGTTAGTGGTCCAAATAGTAAGGATATAGACAAAATTAGTAGTGGATAAGCACTGCTTAACAGGGCTATATTATACATAATCCTTACTGTGTATTAGGCATTATGCTTTTTAACATATTGAATCATTGACTATTTTACAGCTCTATAAACTATTATTATTATCCCTTTTTACAGATGGAAAAATCTGAATTTAGGATTAAATTCAGGTCATATATGTAACTTATACTTGGGTTTTGTGTGTGTGTGTGTGTGTGTGTGTGTGTGTGTAGTGGCATGATATATGCTTGTGTGTATGTGTGTGTGTGTGCATGCCCATGTACATTCATGTAGAATCCACATGAAGATGTTGGTAGTCTTTCTTCATTCCTTTCTGTCTTACTCCTTGAGAGAGGGTCTCTCACTGAATCTGAAGTACGATACTTCAGCTAGACCGCCTGGGGATCGAACTCAGGTTCTCATGATTGCACAACAAATTGTCTTATTCACTAAGCCAGCTCACCAACTCAAACTATACTTGTTTTAAGGCTGTGTGTGTGTGTGTGTGTGTGTGTGTGTGTATGTGTGTGTGTATGTATGCTAGGAGTCAGCATTTCGTGTCTTCCTCAGTTGCTTTCCACTTTATTTTCTGGGGCAGGATCTCCCAATGAATCTTGACCTTACTGCTTTCAGCTACCAAGCACCAGGGTTCTTCCAGTCTCGGTTTCCTCAGTGCTTGCATTGCAAGTGCATACAATCATGGGTTCTGAGGATCCAAACTCAAGTCCTCAATTCTATGTGGCTAGCAGTTTACCAAATGAACCATCTCCACAGCCCAAGTTTTCAACTACCAGGATAGTATACTGCCTCAATACAGAATACAGCCCATTATCTTGAGTTAGAAACTATGGTAATTTTCTTAGGTCCTCTCCCCTCGCCCCCAGCCCTCTCAGAGAGAGAGACCAGGTTCTCTATATAGGCTAGACTCACCAAGGAGCTGAGGTTGGCCTGGAGCATGTGATTTTCTTGACCAAGCCTCCCTAATGCTGGAGATTGAACCAAGAGACTTGCACATGTTAGGAAGCACTCCGAGCAATCAATACTCTAGTCTAATTACTTTCATTTAAAAGTTTTAGGGTTGCCTATAATTGCACCGTTTCTCCTTTCCCTTTTCTTCTTTCAAACCTTCCCAAGTGTTCTTCCCCACTCTCCTTCGAATTCACGGCCTCTTTTTTTTCACTAATTGCTATTGCATATGTGTGTGTGTGTGTATGTGTACATATATACTCCTAAATATAAGCGATTGAGTTTGTATAATGTTCTTTACATGTATGTTTGCACTAACCATTCAGCACTGGACAACCAAATGGTATGTTCTTTCTGGGGAAAAACCCACCTTTTTGCTCCCAGCTTTCCTCAGTTGCTTATAGTTCTTTGTGTAGCATTCAAGTCTCAAGAGCTTTGCCTGTGTTCACTTGGCATGTCCTTGTTCAGTTCATGTCACCCTTGTTCAGTTCAGATTTGGCCTAGTTTCTGATGTTATTAATAGACACAATCTCACATCAAACTTCCTGATCCTTTGGCTTTTACAGTCTTTCCATTCCTTCTTCCATGGCGTTTCTTTAGCCTTAGATATGGGACTGTTTGGTGTATGCATTGGGATTGGGTTCTACAACTCTCTCTGCATATTGATTGGCTGTGGTTTTCTGTAGTGGTCTTCATCTGTTGTAAACAGAAGTTTCCTTGATGAGACGTGACCACTACAATTATCTGTGGTTCAAGGGCAGATGTTTACAGGGTGTGGCTATGGATTATGCTATCTTAGTAAATTAGTGGTTATAGATTCTCCACTAATAACCATGACTTCATAGCCCTGGGTAGTTGGCTAGGTTTCTATTACCAGGCATGTTTTCCCTCTTGTTGAGTGGGTGGTAAGTCCAATTAGAGAGTTGTTGGTTACTACCAAAGTACACATACCACTACTGCACCCTTAATGACATACTGGTCATTGATGTGGGTCCTAGGCATCATAGCTAAATAGAACTGGTGCTTGCCTCCCTCCTTTGCAACCTTTTATGCCTTTGGTACTGTGAAAGCTAGTTCTCAGGGAGAGGGCATTCAGATCAGTTCCAGGTCAGGAGCCTCTGGTCCCTGTTTCTGAACTGAATCTCTGCCTACAGGCAACCAAGGACGACAACAATAAGTCTATATGTTTTGGAAGTCTCTTTTACAGCCCTGACCAACAACTCAAAAGAGGCCTTTTTATGTCTGGTATTGGGAATTTTGTTAGGAGGTCTTTGGCTCTTAGAAGGAACATCATTAGCCAGGACAGTGCAACTTTTGGCTCCCCATTCCTCTTTGAGCCAGGGTTTCTCTGTGTAGCCCTGGCTGTCCTAGAACTCTCTCTGGAGAGCAGGCTGGCCTCAAACTCACAGAGATTTGCCTGCTTCTGATACCACTGCCTGGCTCAGTCCAATTTTTAAATGAAAATTATTATTATTTTTTTCAAACCTTACATCTGCCATCATGAAGCTGGATGAATTTGATAAATATTGTAATCTTAAATCTTAATCTCTTCATCTAAAGAGACTGGATTAAATTAAATTATTTTCTCCCATTTATCAATAAAGATAATATTTCAGAAGGCAGTAATGAAAGCTAATGTTTTAAAATTTTTCAATGCTTATTACATTTTTGAGTGCTTTTAAGCTAGTAATCCTGTGTTGAAACTGTGATGAAACTAAACACATACAAAAGGAAGTTTCTCCCTATAGAGTCATAGAGGGACAAGCAAACGGCATTATTATTGTGCAGAATTAAGAGTTCAGAAAGAGTAGCCTTCCCATGTGGTATGATCATCAGCTCAATTGTATCTTCTAGAGTTTTCCTGCCTCGCTGTCATCTTTAGTGTGTTCATTTCATGGCCAGTTCATCTTTCATCACTGCTGTCTGCAGCACTTTGCTTTAGAGGCCGACTTATTCAAACCTAGGGGAAAAAGAATCCTCTCTCCTAGGCATGGACTGAAAGGTCTTTTGGTCTGATGGGGGCTGGTTTGCTCCAAGAGTATAATGATATTAAGATGATTAATTGTAATACTTTGGGACTATTCTGATTCTAGCAAAGATCAACACAGCATAACTTACATTCTAGGTCACAGTGTAGTGAAAAATACAGCCAAATTGAAGTGGCTTCAACATCAAAGGTTTGCTCAGATAACGTGAAGGAGCTTGGTGGGTTGCTTCATGGAGTCCTGGCTTGGGAACCCGAACTCAAATGCTTCACCATCTTTAGCAATACTAGTCTCACTGCATTTGGTGGTGTATGTCTTCAGCTACTTGGCAAGGTTAACATGGGTAATTTAGTAAAACCTTGTCTCAATGTAGGGTTTACTGGAGGTACCCGAAGGGAAACCAAACCAAACCAAACCCAAAACAACAACAACAACAACAACAACAACAACAAACCCACCTGGCCAGTGAGATGGCTCAGCAGGTAAAGACATTTGTCACCCGAGCTGATGATCTGAGGGACCTACCTGATAAAAGGAAAGAAAAAAGAACTGATTTTCCATCGACAGGAGTGCTGCTGTGACATGTGCTGACCTGGTACACACACACACACACACACACACACACACACACACACACACACACACGCACCCATGCACACACACACCACAATGTAATAATTAAAAAACCCACTTATACAGATTTTGAGGCTAAGTGATAGTAACCACTGTAAGGACTTACACTGACAAATAGATGTGCCTAGGAAAGGTGTCACTTCTACTGACCAATGGTAGAATGCTATCCCTGTCTCATGGTTTGGCTCAACTACAAACGGGATACTGAGGGCTGGTGTGACCTTTTTAATGTCTGAAAGGAAAGGGTGAACTTTGCAGTTCTCTACTGTTCTGGGAATAGTAGAATCAGGTTGGGTTGTTCTTCTGAAGTGGTTATCTAAAAAGATAGCAAGTTAAAGCAAGAACAAACCCACGAAACTGTAGTGGATAGCACATCAATTTATAATATGAAGTGTATGCGGCTTACACTTGATGAAGACAGGAACTTAGCTGTGGAGGCAAGTCATGAGAGGAGAGAGTCGGCCTAGTCTCATCAGCTTTCCAGTCAGTCACTTCATTTACTCTCCTGACGGGAATGGTTAGCTCTAGCTTTTTAATGAGGATTTGGCTCAAAAGTGCCTTAAGCCACTTACTAAATCTGAAGATGCAGACTGTTTTTCATACTTTTTTGTAGTCCCTGTTAATGTTGTTATCAAATCCATAGTTTTAGAACTAGCAATTAATGACTTATCTAGAATAATTTCTTGAATTTACAGATGAGAAAATAGGAGGTAGTCAATGAATAAAAATCATTATTCAAGGTCTTATCTTCTTGTCCACAGTAGCAACTGTATTATCCTTTTTCTGATTTCCCGAAAAATAGAATACCAGAGAGGTGAAACGGCCTATAACAACTACTTTAAAGCAAAGAAAAGTAAAAGTTATCAAGAATGTTTCCAGAACTACATTAGTTGGTATACATTGGTAGGGATGTAAAAGTTTTAAGTTACTTCTTAAGCAGATGTTGCCGAGTCTCCTGATTCCCCCACTATAGTCATAGGCGGTACCTCAAGGGTTTGATTTGAGAATTAAGTGGTGGAAGAAAAGAGTTTAGCATGGGGCCCTGTTCTCAGCAATGTTACACCTCTAGTATTATTTTTATTATAGGCATAGTAAAATGGTAGTAAATTTCAAACTAGTTTCTACACGAATGTTCACCACTTAGGAAATGTGAAAGCATTCAAGTTCATTAACTTTGATCTAGCTAATCTCTCAATAAAGTTGCCACTCATGTACTTCACTTTCATTTCGATATTTCCCACTATCTAGGAGTTGACCCCTTCACATCTCACATTCACACTTCTAGCTGATGACTAAGAATTGACCCCAGCTGAACCACAGAAGAAACTAATGAGCTGCTAGGGCCCTCTAGTTCTTAGTGTAACAGGTGATGGAGAATGTTGTGTGGAGAATGCTGTGAAAGTTTTTTTTTTTTCTTTAAATTTAAACTTTAATTATTTTTTTCCTTGTGTTGAACCTGTCTATGATTTTGAGGCTAAGTAAAGAAAGGCTCATGTATTCATTTCGGAAGGGAGCAGTGGGGGATGAGGTGACATCCCATCTTGTGTTAATGCAAATCAGAAGCCAGGGACTAGAGACCCAAGTGAGCAGCAGGAGTGAGAAGAGAGAGTGTGAGAAGTTTCAGTCACAGAGTGGGGGCTGCAGACTGGAGAGAAAACGGTCTCGCAAGGTGTGCTCTCTGAGTGATGTGTATACCCGGCTAACACTTAACGGGCCTGTGGAAGATTTGAGTTACACAGTTCCTTTGGAGAGAATAGAAGACATGTAATAATACATTTTTTTTCCTTTATAGTGTTGGAGGTTGAATCTAGGGCTTGTAGTATATTAGAGAAACACTCCCCAAACTGAGTCTTCCTTCCCACTTTTATTTTTGAATCAATTAGTCACTACTATTATTTGACTATCACTAGATAGTCCAGGCTAGACTACAACTTAAAACAATCCTTTGGCCTCAGCTTTCCCTCTCAGTGCTAGGATCAGGTACGTGCCACAGCAATTGATTGATTTAAGACTAGTTTTCAAAGAGCCCAGTTAGTATTCCTTCCTGTTTGAAGTGACTTTTTCAGAAATTCATTACTGGTCTAGAACTAAATGTGAAAAGATTTGTTTCCACATATCAGTTGCTTAGCTGATACTTCTAATTCTGGGATGGTAACTACATCCTGAGCATGGCCTGAAGGAGCTTTGAGAACACTGAGCAGAGATCAGAATTGCTGAAGGACTACTTTCTCACTGTATTTCAGCCATCAGTTTGGTGCTTTCTTACATACTATGCTGTCCTATAAAGTTGTGCTAAGTTCTTTACAAATATTTCTAGATGGCTTTCTTAAATAGAAAGTAGGTGGGATGCTTTGATTCCTATAGTTTTAATATTTAAAGGAGCAGAGATTTTGAGGCACACATAAAACGTTGAATGTAGAGATCTTCAAGTACTGCAAATGGTAGAGTGTGTTAATTAACTAGAAATGGTTCCTCTTTTTCCCTTGAAAACATTCAAGTCACACATACTTGTTAAAGTACTTTTTAAATGCTGTGTTGAAGCCTCAAAGTAAACATTCTACCTGACTCCTAAAAATGTTCTAGGCTGTGGGTGTAGCCCAGGAGAAAACACATCCTTAGCATGTACATACTCACGAAAAAGGAAAAATAATCCAGATTTTTGACTGTTGAAATTTTAGCCCTTAATCCATCTAAGTACAGTATAAGTCTAAATTTTGCATATTTGCAACAAGCAGAGAACTGAGAGTCTCACGGAAATTATCTACACATTTAACAAATGACTACAGATTTGTTGAATGATGACACCCAAGCTTTCTGGCTAGATCATAATTCTGACTTCACCAGAGTTTTGTGTGACCTTCAATAAGCCACTGTGTTTTCTCTAAGATACTTCAGAGTGCTTTATTTCGAAGACACATTAACCCCGTCGTCACAGGTCCGGAAAAGCTTCTCAGGGTGCGGAGCTCCTGAAGGCACAGGCAATTTTTTTTCCTTTTAAAAAAGCACTGTCCTTTTCATTTCAGAAACACCGTTCCTGACCTAGAATAAACATTGGGATTTTACGAGAGTTATTAGGTAGATTGCATTCTTGGCAGGCTACGAACTCTTTAATGTCTTTTCTGTGACTTTTGATTACTAGCATATAAAAGTCTGGCCCTGTTTACTCAGAGATACGTTTCCAAAGTATTTACTAGTATTTATCTGTGCTGAGAAGAATAATTGTCTTGAGGGCAGCTTTTCTACTCAGTCACCCGGCTTGGGATCTGGTCCCCAGGCTACAGGGAAGAGTTCGGCCCGGGAAGCTCATCTTCCGGCCCTCTGATTGGCCAGTTCGCACTCCACTCACTGGTCTTCCCGCTCTGATTGGCCCCGGCGGCACCCCTTCGGCCCGCGACTACTTTGTGTGCCCCGGCGGCGCGGCTGGGTCCTCCCGCCCAGGTCGCCCTCCGGGACGGTCGGTCGGAGGTAGCCCTTCAGCCCTCGGCTCAGCATCGCGGGCGTCAGGATTCCCGAGTGCGAGCGGGTAGGAAGCATCCTAGGGCAAAGCCTCTCCTCTCCCGTACTCAATAAACTTCCGCCTCCGAAGGGCTGAGGCAGCAGCGGCTGGGAACGGCCGGGCTTCGAACTCGGGCTCTGCGGGGTTCTTTCTCTTCAGATGGAGACAGAGCCCGCAGGGTAGCCGGACCGCCCCGAGCCGCGGTGCCACTGTGTGCTCGTGCCTCGGCGGACGAGCAGCAGAGACTACCCCGAAACTAGCACGGAGCCCTATTGAGCCCCAGCGGGGTGCGCCTCTGGGCGGTGGGCCCGGCCGGCTAGGGCGTGGGGAGCGCTGTTCCCCTCAGCCTCCGACCCTCAGGCGGACTTCGCCTGTGGAGACCAAAGGCCGAGCCTGCGCGCGGCCGCTGTCCCGCTGGAACTCGGGTCCCGCCGTGGCCCCGAGGATGCCGCAGCCCCGCTGTCCACCCGCACCGAGGAAGGGGACGGGGAGGAGCCTGTGCACACGCCAGGGTCGCTGGAGGAGGCCGCGGCCGGCGCATGCGCGCCCTTCCCCAGCAGGCTGGGACGCCGAGGGGCGCGCGCCCCTCTCCGCGCGCGCCCGCCCGCTCGCTCGCTCGCTCGCTCGCTCCCTCCCTCGCCCGCTCGCGCCGGCCGGCGGCTTCCCCGCCTGCGCTCCGGGTCGGAGCCACTCCGGCGCGTGCGCGCGTGGTCTCGGGCCGACCCGAGTGGCCGGGTTCTCTGGGCTCCAGGCCCCCGCCGCCCCCTCCCCGGCTCCCAGCCAACCCGTCCCTCCCTTTCCTCACGGAATGGGGCCGGCGCTGCTCGGGGTCGCGCGTCCTGGACCCGGCTCGCGCTCGGTCTCGCGCTGTCAGCCGCTGCCTGGCTCGCGCCGCCTTGCGCTTTCCCTCAGTCAGTGGCGCCGAAGGCTCCGTTAAGCGGCGGCCGCGGTTCCTGTTTCCGTTTCTTCCTCTCCCCTTCAGTCGGGAGTAGCATCCTCCACCCCAGCACCCCTCCCACTCTCCCGCCGCGGCCGGCTGCAGCTGGAGGCAGCGGCGGTGGCGACGGGGGACGGCGCCGACCGCCTCGCTCCCGCCTCGGGTAAGGGGGCGTTAGGGAGCCGGGCCCCGCGCGCCGCGGACTCCAGGACGGGGCGGGCGCGGGCTCTGCGGAGCCTGGGCTCCGGGCGCTCCTTCGTCCTCCCGCCGATCCCGGGCCTGTTGCTGCAACTGCTGCAGCCGCTGCTCAGCCAGCGGCCCCGGGAAAAGTGGGGAGGGAGCCTCCGGGACGCCCCGGCGTTGCCTTGGCCCCTTGGGTGAGGGGCGCCGCGGCGTCGGGCATCCCAGGACCCGCGGGATGGGGGCGGGGTGGGAGGTGTCCCTCAGCGAATCTCTGCACCTACCGCTCCTTGCCCCCGCAGCCGGGTCCCCACGGTCAGACCGTGGGAAGGTGGGTTCCTTTGCTTTGCTTTGCTGTGTGGGCTTCTGGGGCTGGAAATCGGAGTGAACCTGCACAAAGATGCTTTCTGGCGAGTGGCTGAGGCAGGGCAGTTAATGGCCTGGGTGCCTCGGTATCCCCTCCCTTTGATCTGCGAATGACAAGCTGGAGGCTGTGGAGTGTCTCAACTTATTTGGGAAGGTTAAATGAGTCATATCAGCTCCGCGGAGGTCTGTCCTGCTGGAGTTGGGGTGGTTTGTCGGTAGCAGCACCTGTTCTCTGGATGTGGGCTTTGCAATCCTCAGAGACGGTATTTCTTAAGTTAAATGGCACTGTCATGGTTAGGGTTTAGCACCCTGGCGAGCTTTTAGCGCTTTGCCTTAAACGTGGAGGCCTTGGAGAAAAGCAAAGAAAGTAGTGTTTTTCCTTGTGTCTAATTTTGCACGTTACTTTTTAAGAAAAACGCAAGAAGGTGAGCCCAGGAAAACCATATCCTCCCGTACCTCCCGTAGACCACACCGAACTTAAAGGTTTCAAGGAACAAATGCAATGGAAGTTTTTATCAATTTAAGAGTTAAATTTATCACAAGTCACTGACTTAACTTTGCCTTTGCTCCATAGAAACTCTTAAGTAGGTTTTATTTTAGTTGTCTTGTTCTTCCTGGGGTTAAGTGCTTATTTATTTTCTTGGTTAAAGTTCTGTGTTATATGCATACTTCTTTTAAAGGGTATATCATATATAAAGCATTTTATGGGAGAAATTATATACTGAAGCAAAGAAGTAAGATGTTTCTTTTCTTTAAGGCAACATAGGAGTCTCTGACAGTAGTACGCGCCTGTACATTGCTGTCCTTCTGAGATAAGTCTTCATTATAAATACGACAGTATTTTAACACATATATAGCATTTGAGATTGCAGGCCGAGTGAAAATGTAGGGAACAAGAGATGACTAGGCAGTAAGCATACAAGGGTGGCTTGGAGATTTGGGTTTTCAGTTTGCTATTATAAATCGAGAATTCTGTTTGAGTTGAAGAGCTGAACAGCTGGAATGAAACTTGCATAGATTGCAGGAACGTGCAGAAATGTCTTTGATAAGATAGTGAGTTAATATGAAGGATGTCTTGTGATCTACTAGGAGAGTGATTCAAAATAACTTAAATATGACACACTACAGATTGTATTTTAAGGATTTTTTTTTAATCTAAAAGTCATTTGAGGTTGTTTTCTCTACAAATCAGCTGTATTTGATATATATAGAACTGAGACCTAGACAATCATTCTGATCCTATAATGTGGTCTTTAAAAAAATAATTCTAACTATTTTTTCCAAAGGAGTAACAATGACCTCAAAAATGATGAATTTTGAAAATTTCTGGTGTGTCACAAAATTTGTTTTTCTTGCTTTTTTTTTTTTTTTTTAAATGCAGTTATTTTAGGTTGGTCTGGAGGGGGAGCTAGTGCCAAAGCAAAGTGTAGCTTAATAGCTGTTTGAACTTTTAAAACATCTAACCAGATTTTTATGACCAGGAGAGGTATACATTTTTAATTAAAACACTAGGGGTATTGATGTGGACATAGTAACTGTACATAGTTATTTGTGGGGTGTGTATATTGGTTATTAGAAATTAGTTTTAAAAGTCAATCATGAATAATGAAGGCAGGAGTTTAAGTTTTTTGAATTTCTTATATAAAATTCTGAAAATGTGTACTAAAACTTGAATGTGCTGTAGCATTTTCTTACTCCTCTTGGGCAGTGCATTAATAGTGGAGTGTGTTCCTGACCCTTTGCTCATATTGAGTGTTTTTGCTTTATAAAATCTGTACTCCCAAAAAGGTATAACAGAAAGCTAAAAGATAAAAAGCTTCAAGCATAGTCCTGGAGAGATAGATATATTCACTGTGTAGTGAATTCTCTCTGTCCAAACCAGATAATTTTAGTAAAGAAATGGCCTTGTAGGTAGTTGGACAGCAGAGTCTCAAGGTCATTTTGCAGTCTATTATATGTTGAATTTGTTTGAATATAGAATAGTTATTTTTATGGTGTGCGGCATTTTGTTTAATTTCTAAAGTATATGGGTTTGATTTGTGTCTGATCACTCACATGCTCTTTAAATATACACAAATTGATAATGATGTGTATTTAAAAATTATTAAAATATTTATTTTTAAGTGATGAGCCTTTCACTATTCACATTCTTAAGTAAATAGAACCTTACCAGTGCTAATTAAAAAATAGATCCCTTTCCATTCAGTGGTTGTTATTGGTTTACTTTATAAATTGCATTTAGTAAAAGTATATTGGTTTAACTAAATGATAGATGTGCCCATTTTAAAGCATACTTATAAATCTGGAACTGTTTTGTTTTGCAAACACAAGATTTTTAAAAAGTCAGTATGTTTTTTCCTTAAAAGGAAACAAAAGTGAGATTGTAAACGTTTGAAACCAAAGCCCTGTTCTCTGTGTTTCTGCTGATCTGTGCTTTTCAGATGAGTAGGATGGGAGTAAGGATCAGAACAGATTCCCTGTGGTTCTCTTACTCTTTGACTTACATTTCTCTACCACAAAGTAGAATGGATTGCTGTTTGAATTGTTTTTAATTTGTAGCTCATTATAATGACAGTCAAAAGTGTTTAAAGGTAAACACATATTTTTTACAACTGATTTTTAAAGAGCTTTAAAAAAATCCCCAACATACTATAGAATTCATATAATACTGTACTTTTTTTTTTTAAATAGAAAATGGGCCAATAGGGCCCTGCTATGGAATTAGGCCATGCGTGTCAGTTTAAGAGTTACTCATGTATACTACAGAATGCATAGTAAGAAAAGGCTAATTTCATTTAAGTTGCTTGTCAGTTTTCTTTTGTGAGGCAGGGTCTCACTCTGTAGCCTTGGTTATCTGGAAGCTACTAGATGTAGCTCAGGCTGGCCTTGAACTCATCCTTCCATGTTTTGGAATTATAGACATGGAACATTACACTTTTTTTCCCCCAAGAAGACTATTTGTCAAAACCTAGTAGTCATGCATTACTACTCAAGACAATAATTCTTTGTAATTTTTTTTTTTTTTGGTCAGAAAATGACATTGTAAGGGGGAAATATCAGTTAATAAGATGTCAACTCTTATTAATATTTAGAAGTAGAATGAATTTGTCTAGAGTATAGACAGCATAAACTAATGGGCTATGGGAATGTAGCTTAGTTGGTAGAGTGCTTGCCTCATAGGAATGAAGTATCAGGTTTGATCTTTATCACTTGCATTGTGTAAAGGGGATGTGGAGGTAAAGGAAGGATGGTTAGAAGTTTAAGACTAGCTAGGGATGGGAACATTGTCTTAAATCAACAAAAACAAGTCCAGAAACAAACAAACAAAAACCTTATGACAAGTGAAATATAGACCATCAAACTAAATGCATACCAATGTTTACAAACGACTTCATTTTATAATTACTTTATATGTATTTAATGCAATTGATAAGAAATTTAGATTATTGATAAAGATGGAAAATATGATTAATAGCTTCTCTATCAAATCCACTGTCTTTTGTTTGTCATACTATGTTGGTCAGCTGACCTTAATTTTGCTGTGATCCTTAACACCAGACTTTTGAGTGCTGGGATTACAGTCATGCTCTATCTTTATGGTGTATTTTTTTTTTCCTCTTAGGCTCATAGATTTTTTTTCCAGGCAAAACTTTAGTTGCTGTGTTGAATAGATTTGTTCTAATTTTATTTATTTATTTTTAATTTTTTTTTTTGCTTGTTTTTGTTTTTGAGGCAAAGACAAAAGATTAGAATACCAGTTTTGTAGAGTTTAACACTGTTAAGTGAAAATAACTGTGACTTGATTTGAAAAGGGTTATGCAATATGAACTAACCAGTACCCCCCAGAGCTCGTGTCTCTAGGTGCATATGTAGCAGAAGATGGCCTAGTTGGCCATCATTGGGAGGAGAGGCCCTTGGTCTTGTGAAGATTATATGCCCCGGTATAGGGGAATGCCAGGGCCAGGAAGCAGGAGTGGGTGGGTTGGGGAGCAGGGTGTATATGTGGGGGAGGGCATAGGGGGCTTTCGGGATAGCATTTGAAATGTAAATGAAGAAAGTATCTAATAATAATAAAAGCAGAACATCAAAAAAAAAAAAAAGAAAAGGGTTATGGGATGGTGAGTATGTATCTTAGTGATAGCTGTGCTTAACGTCAAAAACAAAGAAAAGGTAGTATGGCATTAGAAAGGTTGCCAGTTGCATTATTGCTTTACTTTAAAGCATGTCTCTTAATTTCCTGGAATGCATTCTCTTGCCTCTTATGCTATTTCTGTCTGTGTATAGAGCTCCTGATTACAAGGAGCTGCTTTTTTAAGAAAATGAATTATTTATCTTTGCATACCTCTTTGCAATAATATACTGTAAAAAGCAAAACAGAATATGGAGATTCACTGAAGAGAACTCAGTCTAAAGTGAACAACAATGTTCTTTACTCATGGGAGTTCACAAGGAGAAAATGTCAAATAACTGGAGCCTTAATCACATAGGATCAGACTGGTTCAGTTTGTCTGGCTGTGTAAGTAGCAAGTGGTCATCGTTTTGATGTCTTCTTTGAATATTTCATTCATTCACAAATCAAGTGTCAAAAGATTATAATTTTGAGAAAACATACTCAAAGTCAGCTAACACACAGTAAATATTTTGCTTTCTTTTTTAACGTAAGTTTTGATTTTTCCTATTCTTTTAGAAAGCTTAACACAATACTAGGGCTTACGGTGGCTATTGAAATTCTTGAGGTGGAAAAGTCCCTTCCTTGTCCTTGGTAAGTTGATTCTCAGTAGCTTCAGGAGTAAATAACTCCGACTGCCTCCTCGTGCAGAGTTATAGCTACCTTGCCCTCCATTATCCAAATATTACCACAGTTTGACCCTGTCTGTAGATTGTCAGGTGTGGGCATAAAAAGGGATACATGTTACTTTTAATTTGTAAGTATTCTAGGAATACTCATGTTCTCACTGCTAAGTATGTCTATTAAAAATGGCCAAATGCTGAATTAAAGTAACCTGCTGATACACAGTCAAGAACAGTTCCTCTTAATACAAAAGATGCTATTAGTGCTTACCTATAATGACACAAAGATATAATAGAAATGAAATCAGCAAAAATGTCCATTTTATAACAGAGTTAGCAGACCAGGTGTCAGGTAAGACTAATTCCTGTGACATCTGTAACTGCAGAGGATTAGAGCCATGCAGATACATGATACGTAATGGTCTTATCAAGAATCGTGTGCAGATTTACTCAGTATATGTTTATACAATTTCTGTTATTGTCTGCTTCCATTGTAAATGAAAGACTAGAAAACAAGCAACCTATTTTGGGATCTGGAAAGGGAGATGGACTTAATGTATAGAAAAAAGCTTGCTTGGTTATTTAGGGTCTTGGTCTGTAGTCTCAGTTACAAAGAAGATAAACTTGTGATCTTCCTACCTTTGCCTCCTGCCTCTCCGGTGCTTTGCTTGGTGCTTGTACTATTGGTATGCACCACTGCGCTCAGCTGTTTATTTAAAAAGTTAAAAAAAGGAAAAATTTCTTCAAGTTTTATTGAGATATAATTGACAAATAAAAGTATATTTAAAGTATACACACACACACATACTTATGAGAAGACTAGTACAGTAAACTTGACATGTCACGTCAGATGACAACTTGTTTATATTGTAAGAACATTTATGATTTCTCTCAGCAGATCTCAGGTGTGCATGACAGTGATACTAACTGTATTCATGAAGTGTGCATTAAATCACTAGACTGTATTTGTCCTGCATAAAACATGCTACAGTAGGGACTTTGCACTCTTCAGCTCGCATCTCTCCATTTCTTCTTTGCTCTGAGTCCTGGTTAATCACTGCTTTCTGCTTCTGCGAGTTTTCCTTTTTAAAATCCCCACATACAAATGAGATCACCATGCAGTGTTTGCTTCTCTGTACTCTGCTTGGTTCACTTTGTGCTCTGTTCTCCGTGTTCATCTCAACAACATTGTAGAGGAGGCAGAAGTTTAGTTATTCTTTTAGTGTTTTTTCCCCCTCAAACTGGGCCTGAGAATTAAATGAACATGAACTGGATGAGTAGAAGAAAGGCATATACATTTATCCAGTGCAAGTCTTGTTTACCGACTTTCCTTGTAAGGAAAGGAAGATACCATGACAGAGTGGAACACTTAAGTGGTCAGTTTGTAGGTTTTGAAAAGGTGTTGAGTTGTATGGGGCGGATTAGTAAGTAAGATATTTTTTAACGAACTTTGTATACATTTCTCTTTCTTGCTTTCAACTTTCCAACTCTGATAAGTATGTTGGCTTGCTTTTTTAGTACAGGGAAGGCATTTTTACTTGGGAGTTTCATCTCCTACTTTTAAGATTTTTTTTTTTTTTTTTGCACCTACTGTGTTTAAAGTGCCTTTTAACTCAAAATTGTCAATATTCTACTAATGGGGTTTCCTTTTTAAAGTTTTTTTTTTTTAAATTTATTTTTATTTATTTATGTTTGTGTATAAGAGTGTCTATAGAAGCCAGAAGAAGGCATTGGATTCCCTGGAGCTAAGAGTTACAGGCTGTGAGTTGTTCAGTGTGGGTGTTGGGGATAAAACTCTGGTCCTCTGGAAGAACAGTAAGTGGTTTTAATTGTTGAAGCACCTTCTACACCCATGTTGTGTAACTTTTAAAGTCTGATTAAAGTTCTGTTTTATACATGTATGCATGCTCATACATTTGGCCTCCACATGCCTGAGTTTAACATAGAGAACTGGGTTATAGTCCAGGTTGACTACTTTTGTCTGGCATTTGTGAGGCTTTTGTTCAATATCTTCAATATTGCACAAACAAAACAATAGCATCCCTTCCCAACAAACTGAGAGTTAAAAAATGTTTGAAAATAATTGGAACATGTAGACTTTTTCACTAAATAGTGTGTTAACTATTTACAACAGATTGTATTTAGTATTGTAAGTAATCCAGAGATAATTTAAAGCCTATAGTAGCAAAGTATAAAGTAGGGTTTTGTGCATCCTATTATAAGTTATATACAAAAACTGTGTCCTTTTATATGAGTCATTTGGGCACCTGGTTTTAGTTATTAGTGGTAGGGGCTATCTTAGAACTAATCACCCACAGATATGGGCCTCATTTTTTTTTTCTCTCTCCTCTTCCTGTCTCTCCCTCTCTCCCTCTTTCTCTTCCTTCCTATCTTGTTTTTTTTTTTTTTTTTTTTTTTTTTTTTTTTGAGACAGAGTCTCACAGGGTAATCTTCACTGGCCTGGAGCTCTCTATGTAGGCCAGGCTGACCTCAAGTTCCCAGAGATCAGCCTGCCTCTGCCTCTACCTCCTGAGTGCTGGGACTAAAGGGGTTGGTACCAATCCCCACTCTGTGCAGGTGACTCACTTATCTATTGGTAATTACCAATACCAATTGAGGTACAGAGATCTCTTTGACATACTGATTTTATTTCCTGTGTATGTGCACCCAGAATTGGGTCACTGGAGCATATGTTGATTCTATTTTTAAGTTTTGGAGGACCCTTCATACAGGTTTCCATAATGACTGTACCAATTCACATGGCCACCAGCAGTGTAAGAAGGGTTTCCTTTTCTTCATATTCTTGTCCAGTCTTGCTATCTTGTCTGTATGTAAGAGTTGTTAATCTTATTTATATGGAATTTGCTTATTCAGTATAACAATAACATAGGTTAACATACAGGGAGTCACTCTTAAAAGTTACTTTTTTAATGTTTTTGAACGGCGTCTGGTATAAAGTCCAGACAGGCCATGAATTCTTGATACTTTTGCCTTAGCCTCCTACTTCATTTATTAAGGGCGAGAGACACCATACCTGGTTTAGTAGTCACTCTGAACGGGTGTGAAATTGTGAGTTTGATTTGCATTTCTTCATTTTGAAAATGCTTATTTAGGTTCTTTTGCTTCCTTTTTTAAATTAGGTTATCTGAATTTCTGATATTGAGTTGAGTTTCGTATCAACTGTGTTCTTTCTCAGTAATTTTAGTGTTCATGCACTTTTTTTTTTAAAGAAAAAAAATCAAATATTTGAAGCTAAGTAAGAGTACAGAAATCTAGGAAGCTGGGCATGTGTATACCTGTCAGTACTGGAGAGACTGAGACATGAGGGCCAGTGAGACACTGCCTCAAAAATAAATAAATAGCTGAACGAATGAATGAATGTACAAACTCGGAAAATGCAGATTTAAAGCCGTTTTGAAAATCTGCTTCACTGTTGCTGTCCCTCATTCTCTTTCCTCCTTTCTTTTTCCCTTCCCAACCCCCTTTTTTCTTGCTCCTTTTCTCTCTACTTTGTAGTCTAGGCTGGCTTTGAACTTGCAGTCTTGCTGTCCCACTTAGCCTTCCTTACTCTCTTGAGTGCTGGGCCCCTTTTAGTATTTTGAGCTTCAGAGGAAATCAGAAGAAATACTGATGTTTCCGTTTCTAAATGTGTGAGCCTTTACTCTTGGGCCTCTGTTTTTCTGTCAATGAAATGAATCATTTTACTTTTTTATGTTATTGTCTGGTTTTCAAAGCTAGGTAGATAACCTCTGACCTTTTCCTTAACTGTATCTTAGTTCTGTAACTACTATCATATTCTGAGTAATATTTAAAAAAATGAGGCCATGCTTGCTAAGGTCTTCAAGTTTGTATCCCCCTAAAATCACATGCTGCCATGTTGAAACCTGTCCCCTACATTCATGGTAATAGAAGGTGTGGAGACTTTGCAAAGTAATAGGTGATAAGGTCAGAGCTCTCTAGAATGGGATTACTGCCAAGGGTATCTATTCCTTTTTCCTACTAAAGACTTTGATGAGCTGGTAGGATGGCTCAAAGGGTAAAAGTGCTTGCTTTGTAAGCCTGAGTTTAAGTTGGTGTAGGGAGTAGACTAACTCCTGAAAGTGATCCTCTGACTTCCACATGTGTGCCTTGGCACACCCATGCTTGCACTTACACACATTACCTATCATACACACACAGTTATCATCATCATCATCATCACCACCATCATCCATCTGTGTAACAGAGCAGGCTCTGTTACATCAGATCTGAGCCTTGATACTGGATTTTTTTTTTTATTGCCCTGAATTGATATCAATGCATTTCTATTCTTCATGAATTACTCAGTATCAAATATTTTGTTATAGCATTCTGAACAGACAAAGACATGTTGTAAAAGAGGATTCAGCAGTGAATAAATTCGAGGCTGCTTGGGATAACCATGATGGGCAATGGGTATTATTTTAGTTCATGTGTATAGCTCTGAGAACAGTTAACAACTCCCCCCTCTCACTTCTTTTTCTCTCTTTCCCCTTCCCCTCTCCCCTTTTGAGATAGGGATTTTGGCCCAGTTTGGCCTTATGTGTACTCCTCCTGTCCTTGCTCCTGAGTGCTGGGTGTTCACCACCATGCTTGAGAATAGGGATACTCTGGATGTGAAGACGAGAAAATGCTGCTTTAATTTTTCCTTTGGGGATAAAAGGCAGGATAGAGGAGTTTTAGCTTTACTTTGTGCCAACCTGGGCTCAAGTAATCAGGTGGGATTGAGGTGTTTAAACAAACAAACAAACAAACAAACAAACAGACATAAGCTATTGCTGGGGAAATAGCAACAGCAATAGACCTAGAGGCAGAGCTGATAGGTAACAATCTGGATCAAAACTGTTTATATAGGTGATTAAAAAATTGGAGTGTGTATGTATGTTTATATAAACATGCAAGTGTGTCTTAATATGTGTGAACAACAGACTCAAGTAGGCTGGTGTCAGGTATGTGCAAAGAGCTAATGTGCATTTTGTGTGCACTATGAAAAAGAGAGGACATTGAATAACAACTAGTGAAATTTAAACATCAGAGGTGCGATAATTATTTTCAGATATTTAGTAATTTGAGTCAGAAACCCTTAGGACTTTTTGTATTAGCTACAATAGTTGAAAATATGGCTATAAAATTATTGAAATTTATTTTACCCAACATTGTAGAATACATGAGTGGTAACCCACAGAGCACACCTCTGTGGAGGAGGGGGATATAGTTATATTTTAATGACAGTGTTAGTATAGTAGCATAAGAAAAATTGTTTCATGTTTAATAGTCATACTTTTTACTCAGAAGTGTTATTTCTAAATTAGGTAAACCACTTTATGATAACCAGAAATATCTCCAAGTCAAAACAATATTTAATGTGTGAAGATTTGTCACTTCTGACAGAATTATAAAAACCATGTTAAAATTCTTAAGCAGTTGAAAAAGTTGGATCCTGATGCTTTTAACAGTGACAACATTCTAGGAATAAGTGCTGTGCTCCCTAAAGGGATGTTCTTTTTGGTATATGGTATGCCATATTTGTTTTAAAATGACCTACTGAAGTGAATAAATATAAAGTGTTTTAAGTACTCACTATGTAATCAGAAAAACTTCAGTGTAAAAGTGGAGACACCATTTCTATAATTTTCAGGCCTTCAAAATAACAAAGACCCCCTGAGTATAGTCATAATTCTAGGCCTGTAATCCTAGCAGATGGGAGACTGAGTTAGGATGATTGAGTTCCAGGCCATCTTTAGCTACATAGTGAGAGCCAAGGGCTAGGAACACTACAGAAGTCATAGAACATTTGTGTAGCATACAAATGTCATAACTGAGTTTAACTCCAACACAGAAGAGAAAGACCTATCATATTTTCCCAAGCAAGTTTTGTTTTCAGTAGTAATAAATGCATAACTATTATGTTTCAGCCATTTCTAAATTTACAATTCCTGTTCTTGATATATTTCTCCCAAATACTTGTTAAAATAGATGTTGTGAATTAAATTTTTTTTTTTTTTTTTTTGAGACAGTGTCTCACTATGTAACCAATGCAGCCCCTGAGACCTTAATCTTCTTTCCTCAGCTTCCCAACTGCTGGGATTAAAGGCATTGCCTCACCATACTCAGTTATGTCAAGTTCCTCCTTTCTTTATCCTGACCCTCCCTAGCTTGTTGTTTTTGTATGCTTATTTTGACAGGGTCTTACGACTATGTAGCCTAGGCTGACCTGGGATTCTCTATGTAGACCAAACTGGTTTTGGACTCAAAGATCTCTCAGTTTCTGCCTCCTAAGTGCTGGGAATAAAGGCATGAACCATCATGCCAGCATCTTCTTTCTTATCATAGACTGGCCTCAGACTTATTATGTAGGAGAGGATAAAAAGATTGCCTGGAACTTCTGAGTTCTGAGTGTTGAGATTACTCTTGTATGCCAAGAGTAATTGTATGCCAAGCTCATTTTACGCTACCAAGCCTAGTTTTTGTGGTGCTGGGATGGAACCAATGGCTTTGTGTATGTTAGGCAAGCACTCTACTAAGGGAGATATAATCCCTGTTAAGCATTTCATGAGAAATTAAATAGGACTTTTATATGTATGCAAAATAACAAAGCAAAGTTAGAATCACGTTAAAGCAGTAGTTTTGTAACAGCAAAATTAGCTGGGACAGTATACAGTAGAAAAGAAACAATATTGTTACTGTTGATCAGATTTAGAAAACTGATTTTTAAAGAATAACAATCAGATTAAATGCACCAGGGAAATTGTGAACATGAGATGAAAAGTAAGATGAAAATTAGAGAATATGCTTTTAGTTAGGACAAGTGGTACACACCTGTAATTTCAGCTTCTTGGGAGGCTGAGGCAGGAGGATCATGAATTTGAGGTCAGCCTAGGCAACAATGTGCTGACATAGACTCAGTTATTAAGTGAAGAAGAAAGAGATACTGTAAAATACTAACACTGGTTAGCAACTCTTTCCCACTTTTTATAAGGTTGTTTCAAACCTTTTTAGTAGCTGGTCATAGTGTTGCAGGCCTTTAATCCCAGGTTTTGGGAAGCAGAGGCAGGAACAGCTAGATCCCTGAATTTGAGCCAGCTTAGTCTACATAGTGAGTTTCAGGCCAACCAGGGCTACCTAGTAGTGAGACCTTGCTAACAAACAAAAAAGCAAAACAGAAAACAAAACACAACAAAAAAGTAAAACCCCCAAAACAAAACAACCCCTCAGATTTTTCAAAATATCTGATTCTAGCACACTGCTTTTAGATACTGAAGGTTGATCCAGTTACCTATTTGGTTTTTTGAGTAAAGAGGTTAAAGCCACCCTAGTTGCCTACCCAGGGGTGTTCCCTTTTTACCTTATGGCATTTATTTATTTATTTATTTATTTATTTATTTATTTATTTGAGATTGGAGTTTTACTATATACCCCTGCTGTCTTAGAATTTTTGGAGACTAGGCTGGCTCAGAATTCACAGAGATCTTCCTGCCTATGCCTTCCTGGTGCTGGTATTAAAGATGTGCGCATCGATGATTGACCCATGGCTGCCATTTTTTATTTCTTCTACTTGTTAAAACTAATTAATTTGTCATTTTAATTTAATTTTCCTAAAGTATCTTTAGTAGACTAAGACAAAAATCTAAGATTCCCTATTCATTCTTTCTCAAAAGGGCTGGGGATGGTATGTCTTTTTTATTTCATGTTGTTTCTTTTTGTCTCACTAAAATTATTCTCTTTTTATTGCCAGTGATTTTGTAAAATTTTTTTGCTTCAGATTTGGAATTCTGTCTTTTTTTCCTCCTTCTAATTTTGTAGTCTTCTAGTTCCTTTTATTGAAGATAGCAATTCCCCTGATCATTTACAGGGTTAACTTGTTGCATTTGACTTATACAGTTTTGTATTCTCTAGTTTTCTCTAAAAAATGTGTGTGGTGTGTGTGTACCACAGACGTGTGCAGGAGCTCTCAGTGGCCAAAAGTTTGTATTGGATCCCCTGGAACTAGACTTAGAGGTGGTTCTTCCCAGCCCTCTGTCTTTCCAATTACTTCCCTTTGGAATGGTACCTGTCTCTTTGCCTTTAGTGAGAACACTATTTTTTAGATGCCTCCTATATTGTTAAGCTCCTGAATTCAGTTTCCATCCTGGAAGTTTGTCATTCCATCAACCTCAACATGCTTGTATTTGAATTTTCTTTGTTTTGAAATATATTATTCCTCTTAGCTTTCCTTTCTCTATTATTGATTTATTCTTGCCATTTCCCAAACTTGAATTCTGAGTCATCTTTGAGTGACTCAGATCTTTTCTGAATGAATAAGAATACTAGAGGCATCAGATCCTTTCTGTTGTGAAACAACTATGTATTCTATTACTACAGTGTTTCTCTACTTCATCTGTTCATTTCTGTTTCATATTTTACTATAATGACTCATTCTCATTCCCATGTACATAAACAATTATATTTTGATAATTATTATGATAGAAGGAGAAAGAGCAGAGAATTTTTTATGTGAGTGTATGGTGTCTATACTTGGTATATATGCATGCTTGCAGTTATATGTCCAGAAGTGGGTGTGGATGTTTGTATATTTGTGTGTGTATATAGAGAACCAAGAATGACATGGGGGGGGTCTTCCTCAATAGCTGTCCACCTTATATACTAAGTAAGGGTTAATTATTAACCTGGAGCTCCCCATTTTGATCAACCTGGCAGTCAGCTTGCTCCAGGGATCTTTTGTCTATAATTTGTGTGCAGGGATTATAGGGTGCTGCCATGCCCACCTGGCTTCTATGAGGTTTCTGGAGATCCAACTCTGACCCTCACACTTGAGAGATAGGAACTTGACCAACTGAGACTTTACACCAGCCCCTTCAAACTGTCTTCAGATATTGCTTAACATCAGTGAATGAGCATGTAAATGCAGAGCAACACAAAGTAAAATATATCTTATTACCTAGTATAAGTAGAGTGGCCCAGTGTAAGACAGGGAAAAGTAAGTGTTGCCTGCTTTGTAAGCTATTTGGAAGGTTCCTGACTACTTAGAGAGTAAATCTTTAATGGGCAGCTATTCTCAGTCTCTTTATGTGTGCTTTTACTTCTGTCTCGTTTCTGTCACATGTTTGTGATTGGATACACACTTTATATTAATAAACATTAATAATAAATAAACTGAAGGTCACAGCAAACAAATAAACAATTTGTTATTTTTCTTCCTTAGAGAAACAAAACATTTGGTGCTTTTAAAATAAAAAGCATTAAAAACAATTTAAAACAGCTACACAAAAAGATAAGTTATTTGCTATATAAATAGGAAGAATAGTGCTTTATACAGGAGCACCCAGATGAAGACAGATACTTTTAGAGTTCTCTCCATTTCCTGGCCTCATTTCTTTCTGGTCTCATTTTTGTGCTTATTTTAGAAAGCTTTGGCTATGGAAGAGATGCATAACTTCAGACAGCTGAGTATTTAAAAGGTCTGGCCCTGGGCTCATCATTGTAGGAAGTTGTCCTATTCACATCAGCCTATCAGTAGATCACTTTATACAAACCTCAGCAAAGGCCCCTCCTCCTCTACGACAGGGTGTTAATGGGTCTACATCTTGTGCAACTAATCAACTGCTGTGAGTTTGGGTGCAACAGTCATGTTATGCTTGACCATTTCTCCTCTTCGCTTAGATCTTACATTCTAATTGCTCAGTCTTCCATGACGTTACCTGAATCTTGGAGGGATGGTTTAGTGACATGTATATTCCCCTTTGATACAGTAGCTGAGCATTCAGCAGTCGTCATTCTCAATCCTTTGACTAGTGATGAGTCTTTGTAGTTCCTGATGCCAACTGTGAAAAGAAAATTTTTTGACCAAAGAGAACAGCAGCCCTATTTGACTTGTTGGCTATGTTCTAGATCTTTTTGTGTTCCTTCCCTGCCACTGGGAGGTCTTCTGACTTTTTATTTTTTTAAACTTTTAGTTTATTATGTGATTTTGTTGTTGTTGGCATTGTGGTTCTTAAAGAATTTAGTTGGTTTTTACTTTATTTTTATATCGTTGCTGTTTATTTTTATTTTCTTTTTGTAGTGCTGGAGTTTGCTTCTAGGCCTCATCAAATCTTCCATTGAACTACATTCTCAGTCTTTATTATTCATTACACTTTTTCTGTGTAGCACTGGGGATTGAACCTGATACATCAATCATGGGTGTCTGTTCTTCCTCTGAAGTGTATGTCTAGTCCAACTAAGAGAAATAACAACTCACATTGTACATGACCAGCCCAACTTGAGCTTCATTTTCACATGAAGAATTGGGAAAATAAAACGTAACTGATGACCTAGCCTCAAGTAAGGATAGCTCATGTCCTGAATACCTATTACTAGACAGTCAGCCTCATAACAACCATATGAAGATATGACACAAAAATTGTGGACACTGCACCTGGGTGCAGTGTAGGTTGCTTTCATCTTAATCAGACTTCATATTGCTGACAAGACTGGAGAGATAACCACAGAGAGTGTACCCTATTACACATTTTACAGTGTAACTGCTTGAAATACTGGAGAGATTCCGTACTTGTTAGAAAATGAGTTCTTCTGACTCTAGGACAAGGTCCTGTGTCAAAATTCATTGACTATAGAATAGTCAAAGAAGCTACAATGGAACCACACTATAAAGTCCATCTGGAATTATACTCAACACTACATTTCAAGGCATGTAATCAAGAGGAGAGTGTTCTTTAAATAAACCCTTATATGAAAGTAGGAAAGATATCAATATAGAAGAAGAAATTTAAAGAAACAAGGCAACATGACTGCTTAAAAGTGCTTCACTCTAATAACTAACTCTGTGTGAGTTAAATGCCATACAAAGAATTCAGAATTGGTTTAAAAAATAAATTAAAATGTAAATAAGTAGAATAAATTGTAAAAGACAGTGTAGAATATGAAGGAGCAATGCAGCAATAGAAATTCTGAAAAAGAACCAGACAAATTTTGGAAATGAAGAGCTCAATAAGCCAGAGAAAAAATTCATTTGAAAGTCTTAACAGTAAACAAGATCAAAAATGGAAAGAAAGTATGTCATTGCCAGAAGACAAGATTGGTGAATTACATATTCAGATAGTATAACAATAAGAAAGAATGAGAATACATATAATTTATGGAGTACCATTAAGAGGAAAAAATGTAAAATGAATAGATAAGGGTAAAGATCTATATGCCAAACTTTTCTATCTTAGTAGAAATTTCTCAAGTATTTGGGCAAGATATGGACATCTAGGCACAGAAGGCAGGCAGAGCGAGCCCCAAACAATCATGACCCCAAAAGAACATGACATAGATTAAATTGCTGAAAGTACACAAAATATTAAAGCTACAGGGAGAAGTACTAAAACAAACCTGTCAGAATTTTAACAAAATTTTCAGCAAAATCTAATGGCCAAGAGGCCATTTCATTCTGGTCCTAAAAGAAAGTAATAGCCAACATAGATTACTGTCTATAGATAGCGTAGTTATTGTTCAGAATCAAAGGAGAAATAAAGTCCTCTCAAGATGACCACAAAATATTTATGACCACTAAGACCAGCATTACCAGAAGATACTTAAAGGAACCCTAAATCAGGAAACAAGCAAAATAAACATTTTCATGAGATTGTGGGAAATAGTACATTTAAAGAGTAGATAATCAGATAGACAAGTGCGAATTAGGAAGCAGTGAAGCCTCTCTAATGAGTAAGGGAGAAAATAACAGACACAGATTATTTAAAAATAACTAAAAAAAAGCCAACATGATAGGAACTAGCATGCAACTTTCAGTAATAACCCTAGGTGTAATTGGTTTTAATTCCCTAATTGAAGGATGCAGGGCTAGGTGATTGGAATTAAAAACAAGGCTTGATAATCAGGCATGGGAGGTGAGCAGGTCGCTGTGAGTTCTAGGCTAGCCTGGTCTACATAGTGATTCCAGGATATCCAGGGCTATGTAGAGAGATTCTGTCTCAAAACCAAACCAAACTGAAACAATAAAACAAAAACAAGGCCTAAAAAACAAATCTGCTGTTTGCAATAAGTTCATCTTACTGGTAAATACATACACAGACTGAAAGTAGAAAGATGGAAAATGATATCCCAAGCCATACTTGCATATGACTAAACAGTCTTTGAACAAAAACTGTACATAACAAAGCCTATTACATATTAATAAGGAAGCAATTTATTAAGACAGTATAATTGTCAAAATATGTGCATCGATGTTGAAACACCTGATTTTATATAACAAATACTACTATACATAAATATATAGAGAAACAAGTAAAATAATAGTGGGTGATTTTAACATCCCACTCTTCTACTTAGATAGATCATCTGACCAAAAACAGGTCAAGAAAGAAACTTCAGGATTAAATTAAATTATAGATTAAATTCATCAGCACATTACAAAGGATGCACACTGATCAAATTAGTTTATTCTAGAAATGCAAAGATGATTTAGCATACAAATCAATAAATAAATGGAATCAAGAAAATCATTTATCATTTCAATAAATGTAGAAAAAGCCTTTGGTAAAATTAAATATTCTTTCATGATAAGAGATCTGTAGAAGTATCTATAGAAGGGCATTACCTCTATATAATAAAAGCAGTATATACCTGATCTATAAACAACATCACCTTGGTGGGAAAAAGCAAATTATTTTTTTCTAAAATCAGGGATGGATTAAGGGAGTTCACTTTACTACTTGAAATTTTACCCAGATCAGTCAGACAAGACAGAAAAGTATGGGCTGGAGAGATGGCTCAGTGGCTAAGAGCATTGTTTTGTTTGGTTTGATTTCCAACACCACGTGGTGGCTCACAACCATCCCTAATTCCAGTTCCAGGGTATCCGATGCCCTCTTTTCACCTCTGTGGATACCAGGCAAACCACTCATATGCATTAAATAAAGTAAATAAAAATTCTTAAAAACAGAGAGTATCAAAGCGAATATAAATAGAATAGTAAGAAATCAAATGATTTCTACTTGCAGATAATGTAATTATATACCTAGAAGTCCTTGAACACTTCCAGAAGACTTAGATATCACAAATATTTCCAGAAAAGTAGCAGCTTGTAGAACCAACGCATAGAAAGCAGTAGCTTTTATACTAATAACAAACTTTCTAAGGAAGAAATCAGAAAAACAATACCATTCTCAATAGCTGAAAAGAAAAATAAAACAATTCCCTAATTAAAAAACCAAACAAACAAAACTAATCTGCATGAATAAAACTATCCAAAGAGATGAAAGACCTCTACAACATAAAATAAACTGAGAAAGACACAGGAAGGCGGGAAGACCTTCATATTCATGGATTAGGAGAATTAGTGTTAAAATGGCCATACTATTGAAAGTGGTAAGTACAGTTAGTAAAACTCCCACCACAACTGTAATGACAACTAGAAAACCACAAAATTTTACACAAAGCAATCCTGAGCCAAAAGAGCAATACTAACGTAATACCTTGTTTCAAAGTATATTACAGATTTACGTTTACAAAACCAGCATGGTTTGGCAGAAAAATTCACACAGTCCAATGGATTAGAAGATCTAGAAGTAAATTCATACCAACAGCTATAGTCATCTTGTCCTCTACAGAGTTGCCAAACACAATCTTTGGAGAAATGATGGCTTCTTCAGCACATGGGCCTAGGAGAACTTGAGTATCCACATAAGAAGATTTAAACTGATCTCTGTCTTATACTTTATGCAAAAATGAACTAAAAGTGGATCAAAGACTGTAGGCTTAGAATTTTCAATACCTACTTTAATAAGGGTTTTTAAATGCTTCAACTTCTCTTCTAGCCCACCACCAACCAGAGGTAGTGGAAAAGAAAGGTTAATAGGAAACAGTTGTGGACCTGTTTAGAAATAGTTCTTTGGGGCTATTCCGGTCTTCATTGTCAGCAGTCCAGTCCACTAGCTTAACACCAACTTGAACGCAATCTAGTCCACTAGGCAATCACCACTCATGAATCAGCAATAGCAGTTCCATCTAAAAGAAACTGTGAGGCTCCACCAATTGGCCTGAGTCTGTGGAAGAAGCAGGAAGCTGCCAGAATATCATGAGATGTTCTTTGTCGAGTTACTGTCTACAAAGTCATAACAAGTGAAGATCAGCAACACTATGCAAGGTGAACCAATATGAGTGCTCTTCAGACTAGCAAGGCAGAACAAGGAGAACCAGTGCCAGAGCCTCCCCTCCACTGTCTGTAGGATCGTATTTATGTTCTTTCTAAACATCACACATCCGCTCACCTGTGTCTGCTTCAGCAAGACATTCTTTCATAGGTCTGTTTCAGCAAAACATCCTTCTACTTGTCTGCCCCAGGAAAACATCATATGACATTATTGAATTTCCAAAGAAACCAGAAATTTCCACTTCTAAGGACCTTCATGTAGAATCCCCCAAATCTGAACTTGTTAGGAAAACAACAAGAACCACTCACCTTAAGGTATGACCCAAGTGATGACCTCCTGAATAGAACTCCAGCAGCTTAATATATAACAAGAATTGACAAGTGGAAGTGATGACAAATTAAGCAATCTAGTTAATAAATAGAGAACAGACACTGTAATCAAATGAAATTGTAGTGCCATACTTAAATGGCATTGAATATCTGAAAAACCAATACATATGTGGAAAAGTGCGCTTAACATTTTAGCCATCAGGGAAACACAGAACTACATTTCCATCCTAGTTAGAATAATATCTGCTTTTAAAAAGCATATATATATATATATATATATATATATATATATATATATATATATCTGGAAATTGGCTTAGTAAGTAAAGTGCCTACCATGACAACCTGAGTTCTGATTTTTGGCACCCATGAAAAACCAAACCAGATCAAACCAAGCTGTCAAACCAAGTCAAATTAAGCCAAGTCAAACCAAATTACTGGCCAGCTAGTCTAGGCTGGTTCAGTGAGATGCCAAACAACAACAGCAACAACAACAATGACAACAACAACAACAACAACACCCAAACCAAACCAAACCAAACTGGCCAGCCAGTCTAACCTGGGACAATGAGATGCTGTCTCAAGGAGGAAGGGGACTGGAGATGTGGCTTAGTGGTTAAGAGTATTTGCTCCTCTTGGAGAGAATCCAGGTTCAGTACTTAGCATTCACATGGTGGTTCACAATTGCCTGTAACTCCTGTTTGAGGGGATTTGAGTCTCTCTTTTGGCCTCCAAGAACTCTAGGCATGTGCATGGTGCACATGTATAAATGTTACACATAAAGTAAAAATCTTAAAAAAAAAACAAAAAAGGTGAAGATACCTGATATCAGCTCTTAACTCCATACACACAAGTGTGTGCACTTGTGTCCACTTTCCCCTCAACCAATTAAAAAAGACAAAAAATATTGAATGCTAGTTAGGATGTAGAACCCCCCCCGTCCAAAAAAAACCCCAACCCAGCCCTTATACATTCATAGAAATGTAAACTGCTTTTACTTCTGTTTCTTTGAATGTTAATTACTTAGGAAACAAAAATATAAAAATTTATACAATTTAATATTTTAAAACTTACTATAGTATAACTAAGAAAGAGATAAGATTTTTTTTAAGTAATATCTTAAATGTTTACTACAGTTTTGATTTTAATTTTAAGGGATAAGAAGATTATTATATTTTCTGTATTTGGATTTATAAAGGTCTTAATTTGGACTTGCCATCCCAACCAACGTTGTCGCCATATCAGGCCTATGTCAAAGAAAGACTGAAATATGTAATACAGTGTAAAGTCTTGAAAATGCAGCTTACTCAAATAAGTACTTGAATGAGTCTTAGTTGAAATTCTTAGCTTGCCTGACCTATATGAACCTGGAGGACATTGTGCTAATTGAAATAAGCAAGGCATGAACAAATACTGCATAATTTCTTGTATGCATGGAATTGGAAGAAGTGAAACTCATAGAGTCAGAGCGTTAAAAAGGTGTTTAGAGGCTAGAGGTGGTAGAAATGGGGAGAGTTAAAAAGTCCAAAGTTTTAGGATCAGTTTTGGACATGAAAGTATGGCATTATAAGTTCATTTGATTATAGTTGGTGATGTATACTTGAAAATGGTTTAGAGAGCAGCTTTTAAGTATTCTTTCTCATTTTTTTTTTTTGGTGTATAGTATATGCCTGTCTACATGTGCATGCATTCGTGTGCAAGCATATGTGTGTGCACATGTGTGTCTGTGTGTATCTGTGTACATGTGTGTGTGTGTGTGTGTGTGTATGTGTATGCATGCTCTGACATCAGGATGTCTTCCTTAATCACTTCTCCATCTTTTTTTTTTTTTTTTTGAATAGTTTGTTTACTGAACCATGAGCCATCAGTTTTTTTTTTTTTTTTTTTGAATAGTTTGTTTACTGAACCATGAGCCATCAGGATTCCTTTGTCTCTACCTCCTTCCCCCTCTCTAATGCTATAGTTACACAGGGACATTGCTGTGCTCAGCTTTTATGTGGATACCAGGAACTTGAACTCAGGTCCTCAAAGTTGTTCAGCAAGCACTTTATCTACTGAGACATTTCCCCCAACCCTTATATTGTCTTAATATGTATAAAAATGTATCTATGAGATGGATATATTAACTAGTTTAATTATCCTATGTTGTGCACATATGTTAATCATATTGTATATCATATATGTGTAGTTTTGTTTTGTAAGGGTCCATGATTCACTGACACATGATACCCTGGACTGATATAGTATGTAAATGTGAAGAGTGTTTTATTCTGCATGCATATTCTGTTCAGCATGCTGGGGTCTCCCTTTACCAAGACCAAGAGACCACCAAGTGAGCTTGCAGACCTGATTTAAAGCACATTAGGGGAATTCCAGGGTAGGTGACCTCTATGTTAATCTGTTGGGTCCATCTCTACGAACTGGCAACTTGCTGCTGAGGAAGTCTAGAAACTGCTGCTGACCCATTGTCCTTGCCTCAAGCCAGGTAGCAGGGCAGTGTCTGAGGCTTGGATTTGCCTGGAATTGCCTGGTTCTTGCTTGGAAACAGAGATTTAGGCCTAGCCTCTGTAATTGCTAATTTGAAGCCTGTCATGGAATCAGCCTAGCCTTCTCAGTTTACTGGCTTTAGTGGCATGTGAATTCAGTGGCATGTGAATTCAGCGGTGTGTGAATTCAGCGGCGTGTGAATTCAGCTACTTTGGGAGGCTGAGGTGGGTGGATTGCTAGAGTTCAAGAATTTGAGGTCAGCCTGGGCAATGCAGTGAGTCTTCGCTTCATTCCTACCCCAGTCTCTGTCTGTTTACCCTTCCTCCTTTAAGAGGTGTTTTTCTTTTGAGACAGGGTCTTACTCACTATGTGTGTAGCGCAGCCCAGCCTTGAACTCAGTTTCCCAAGTGCTGGGATTACAGACATTAGCCACAATGCCTAGCTTGAGAATTTTTTGTCTTTAACTTTTACATTTGATGGCATTTGTGATTAGTCTATTAAGTTACAAGTAATAGCCGGGCAGTGGTGGCACATGCCTTTAATCCCAGCACTTGGGAGGCAGAAAGGCAGGTGGATTTCTAAGTTCAAGGCCAGCCTGGTCTACAGAGTGAGTTCCAGGATAGCCAGGGCTACATAGAGAAACCCTGTCTCAAACCCTCCTACCGCCTCCCTCCCCCCAAAAGTTGCAAGTAATAATGAGAATTTTATTAGTGCATGTGAAGAACAAATAAGGTACTGTAGCAAAATCAAGGGGTGAGCTAAATTATGGTTCAGATAGATCACTTATTTTAATGAGAGATGCCTTCCTCTGAATGTACCTGAGAAGAGACTTTCTTAGTTGTACAATAATATATAAGTATGAAAATTTATAGTTATTGTTTTTAGACCCAGGATAACAAAACTAGAATCATATTTTATAATCATATCCTTTACTTACAGAGGAAGGGTAAAATTAAAGTATGAGCAAATGATTCATAAATAAGTGTATTTATACAGAATTTTCATGGTTGATTTCTTAATTTAGATGGTATATAAAAATTTTTTAGACTTGTTTATTTTATATGTTTGTTTTGCCTACATGTATACGTACCATGTGCATGCCTGGTGTTCTTGGAAGTCAGAAGAGGGCATCAGATCCCCTTGAATTAGAGTTATAGATGTTTGTGAGCCACTATGCGGGTGCTGAGAATTGAACCTAAGTCCTCTGTAAGAGCAACAAATGCTCTTAACTGCTGACTTATCTCTCCAGCACCTAGATGGTTCACAACCTCCTCTAAGTCCAGTTCTAGAGCATCAGCACCCTCTTTTGGCCTCTTTGGACATTGGCACACAATTGGCACACTCTCATATATGCATGCAAAACATTCATTTACATAAGTTAAATTTAAAAAGAAGGAAATTAAGGTGCAGTACTGGGGAAATGGCACAGTGGGTAAGTTCTTTAGTTCTTTGATGTGGAAGCATGAAGACTTGAATTCTGAGTGTGGTGGTGCATACCTATAACAACAGCTCTAGGAGTTGGAGCAAAGACAAGCAGATACCATAGGCAAGCTAGCCAGCTAGGTTAGCTGAGACAGGGAGCTGTGGCTTCAGTGATAGACTGTGTCACCAAATGAGGTGTAGTCATTGAGGAGGACATCTCTGCATCAGCCTCCAGCCTCCATATATGCCTACATGAGCTAGCTCACACATAGGCATGAAAATAAGATAGAGATCAAATACATGTGCACACATGTACATGGAACACCCTCATACACAAGTGCATATACCCATACAAACACATCACACAAACACACATACACATACATGCATACACACACAAATGAATACTATCAAGTTCTACAGGTTAAGATCTTTTGGCTTGTTAATATTTGTATGTTTAAGGCTTTGTATAGTTCCTGACACAAAATGTCCACTCAATAAATGCTTTTTACAATTAGATAATTTCATGAAAAAAGATTTGAAAATGTGAGAAGGAAGTTGAAAAGACTGTTTTCTCAATTTAAGAAAAATTTACAAAATTCAAATTTAATATAAATTGAATTTGAGTACATTTTCTACTCAATGAATTGAAAAACTTTGCATAAATGTTCCTTGCTTATGAGGGCAATTTGAAATTTTGTGTGGTAAATGATTCTGAAAAGATATCAAGAGTAGTTTAGCTTATGAAAGAATTTCATCCCATTAACAGGCTAAGTGCTATAATATTAAATGTAGTCCTCTGGCAAATAGAATTAACTGTAGTATATATTTAAAAAACTGAGCCTATAAACATCATTAACCAGTAGAAATGCAAATTAAAATAATGAGATACCATTACCTAGCTATTCAAATACCAATGGTAAAGAAACAGGTAAATGAATTCTAACAGTAGCAAGTTGGAAAAGATATAGAGCAGCTGATAAGAAGGCAAAATTGCACAGTAGTGTGGAGAGTTCCTTACATAGTTGCCATGTGAATCAGCAGTCCCATGGTTAATACTCAGATGAATATTTACTAAAGAGTAATGGAACACATGTTCACAATTGCAAAAAACTAGAAAAGTGAAAATGTTAGTGCATGAGTGGATAAACTGTGGTAGATCATGCAATGGAATACTTTACAATGAAATTCAAGTAACAATTTGTATGTTTAACAACTTGGATGACTCTCAGAGACATGCTTTGTGAAAGAAACCAGTCTCATTATTCCATTTATGACACTGGAAAAAAGACAAAACTGTAACAGTACCAACAGATCTTTGGTACTATAGTTTGATTGTTTTTGTCTCCTGCAAACATTAGTGTTGAGTAAGTATCACAATCGGTTCAGAACAGTTTTATCATTAATACCACCCTTTTAAAAAATCCCTAATGCTCTAAGTAGTCACACAACTCGTTCCAGTGCAACAGTGCTAAAAGGTGGAATCTAACGGGTATTGCCCTTATGGATAAAGTAATGACCTTAAGAGTTTCTGGAAGTAAGTTTGCTCCTTCTGTTCTGCTATGTGATGACACAGTGCTTGTCTCCTTTTGCCCCTTTGCCATTCACCATGTTAGTATGTAGCAAAAAGGGCCCTCACCAAGCATTGAAACATTTTACAAGTTTTTATTTTTAAAATTATGTGTATGTGTGTATATATCTATGTGAATGTAGATATCTATATATCTATAGGTGTATTCAGAGACCAGAGCATTGGATCCCCTGGTACTAGAATGTTATGAGCTGCCTGGGTTGGGAGTTGGGTGTTCTGCAGGGATAGCCTACATATGTTCTAAGCCACTGAGCCGTCTCTCTAGCCACCAAGTACTGAATTTTAATCTTGGACTCCTGAGCCTCCAGAACTGTGAAGAATATGCTTCTGTTCTTTATAATTTACTTTTAGAGATAGTGGTTACATTAGCACAGAGTGGACTAAAATTCCCAGTTTAGGGTAGGACGAGTTGTGTGACTACTTAGAGCATAAGGGATTTTTAAAAAGGGTGGTATTAATGATAAAACTGTTTTGAACTGATTGTGATGATACTTACTCAAATTTACAAACATTAAAAGTCTTAGAACTATATACTTTTGTTTCTCTCCCAAAGCTCATTATACCATATATTAATTTTAAAAATAGAATATATGCCTATAACTAAATACATGGTACTTTTGTTTATCTCTTTTTTATTAGATATTTTCTTCATTTACATTTCAAATGCTATCCCAAGGCCCCCTATAACCTCCCCTCCACCCTGATCCCCAACCTACCCACTCCTGCTTCCTGTTCCTGGCATTCCCCTGTACTGGGGCATATGATCTTCACAAGACCAAGGGCCTCTCCTCCCATTGATGGCTGACTTGGCCATCCTCTGCTACATAATACATGGTACTTTTAAAGGCATTTTGTATTATTATTTCTGAGGAAGCAAACTTATGTTAGTACTGTCTGATATACTTTTAGCTTGAAAGGATTTATCTGAAAAGTGACTAATAGGTAGGAAACCTTTGGTTCAAGATCAGGCCTTTTCCTGTTGTCCAAACTGGTCTTGACTCTGGACTAAAGCAGTACTTCAGCTTCAGCCTCTTGCACGCTGTAACTATAGTTCTGTGCCATAATATTTGACTTAGAATACCTTTAAAATATTACTATGTATATTAAAAAACAAATAGATTGATATGTGGCCATTCAAACAATTGGCATAACCATTTAGTGTAAAAATTTTGATGGCTACCTTGTATATAGCTTCTTCTTCTGCACAGGTAATAATTACCATTTATTGAATGTTCAGTAGACAACTTGCTAAACATTCAAACTACTGTTATCATAATTGTGGTATGTTATTTTCTCTGTTATAGATGTGAAGACTGAAGCATTGAGGTATTACTTAACATGTTTGTTCACACAGCAAAAACCTGATAGGACTGGAATTTTAAGAATTTCAAACTGAGAAATTCTATTTTTATTTGTATTTTTATAAAAGCTTTTAAATTATAACATAAAGCACAAATACAGAGAGCAAAATGAATATTTACTTCATGTTTTAAAAGGGAACACATTTAGAAAACCACCCAGAAGTTGTCAGCTCTTCCACAGTTTGCTGTGTATCTTATCTCATAACTGCTTCATTTTCCAAGAGTAGACAATGTTTTCATTTTTATGGTGATCTGTATTTTTATTGTTCAAGTGTGTGTCCCTAGACACTGTGGCTTAGTCTTGCCTTTTCTTTCTTCTTCTTCTTCTTTTTTTTCTTTTTAAATTTGGTGTCTTTTGAGCTGTTAATCTACATGTTCCCCTCTTACCTCTCTCTTCATTTCCTTTTAATTTAGCTACTCAGCTGTGAGCTTACAGGTTTTCACAGACTCAATTTTGCTGATTATATATGATAGTATAATTCAGAATTCATCCCTGTTTTCTTTATGCTCTAAAGATTTCCAGCTTAATCCAGACTTGATCATAATTGATGTGATCTGCTTGTAAAACCTGAGGGGCATTTGATTGTAGATGACTTTCTGATGTAAGAGCCATTAATTTTTTGTGGGGTTGCAAAATGGTGATATTCTAAATTATTTCTAAGTAATTAATTATAATTACTTCCATTGAATACTGTCCTTATTTATTGTATTTTTGACTAGTAAAATTGACAAGAGAATAAATGTTTGCTTCTTCATTTTTATTAACCAATTTTAAAGATAATGAATTTATTCCCTGAGTCTAAACCTTTTAAGGTGTTAGGTGCTTTGTTTGCTTGTCGTTGTTTTAGTATCTCATTAGCTTACATAGTCAGTCATATTTAGATTTCAGTGCACTGCCATTACTGTGGCTCATGAAGTTCATCAAGTTCCATTTTTGAACAGTGAATATCTTGAAAATGTTCTGAATTCTTTTCACATGACAGTACAGTACTCATCTTTAATAGCATTGCATGGCAAGTTGTTCCAGGATTATGTTGTGCATTTTCTGTTGATTCTGTGAAAACAGCAATTTCTCCAAAAATTCTTAGCCATGGAGACTATTCTATAGTGGGGCACTATTTGAACAATATCCTGAACAGAACCATCAGTAAAAAGAACCTCGGTTTGGCTTAAATAGTATTCAGTTATAACTGTTTCTGTTTCAAGTAGTAGCCACTGTTTTCATTTTTACAGTGATCTGTACTTTTGTTGTCCAAATACGTGTCCCTATCTGTGCCTTAGTCCTGGAAACTTTTTAAAATTTAAAAATATTTGTTGAGTACATATTAGACTGTGAATATCTTTTCAAGCCCATGATTTGTTCTCCCTAGGTGGTTTCTAGCTGCTCACGATGTAGTGAAATGAATAAGATCCTGGCTTTGATAGCATACCTTATTCTTCTTTATATGAGTTGTGTAACTTTGAGTATAAAGAATTTAATAGGAACTGGAGATAATTATAAAGTAATTATAAATATAAATAAAATATAAATAATTATATTTTATCAAATATTATAAGCATACATGGGTAAATATATATTATAGTAATTGGTGGGTGAGAACACCTTATCAACATGGTATATAACAGTACTTAACTAGTTTGACAATATAGATTTCCTGCCCCAAATAAATGTAGCATTCATAGCTTCATGTGTTAATAATTTAAACAATAAAGTTTACCAAATTGGCTATTAAGCTTTGTATTTTTAGTTTTGTGTTCCCAAGTTGTAAATAGACAAAGTTAAAGATATGTTTTGTCCAGCACATTAAATTAACTTGTACTGTAGTCTTGGATTGTAAACAACATAGAATTAACTACTATTGTCAGTGTGGAAACCCTTTTCCTGCTTTTTTCACATTACTTAGGAGGTGAGTGATATGCTGTGGAGGAATGTCACCTTCCTGTAGGAACCATTGATTTTTTTCTTGTTGTTCCTAAATCTGATTCTGCTGCAGAATAACTGCCTTTCTGAAGGGGCACCATGCTGCTAACAGTGTGACCCTGCTCTCATGCGGAATGAGACAGAAAACTTACGACCATAGCCTGGAACTCATAATATAAAACACATAAATTCACAACATATATGCTTTCCTATATTTTTAAACTGTAGTTAGGAATAGTTTATAAATTCAATTTAGTAATTTTTATGGGCTGGATGAGGGATAGAATTACCATTTATACATTTTTTTTTTCATATAAAGAGAGAGAGGTCACAATTAGTTCTGAGTGAGTTTAGGATTAAATCGTGACTTGTCTACTTTTACATTTAAGGATGTTCAGCTTGCCAAATGACAAGCCTGAAATTTTTGCCTTACATACTAGTTTTAAATCCTCAGCTCCGTCAGTCTTTCCCCTAACTCTTCCATTGGGGACCCTGGGCTCAGTCTGATGTTTGGCTGTAAGTATCTGCATCTGTATTGGTCGGGTGCTGGTAGAACCTTTCAGGGAACAGCCATATCAGGCTCCTATCAGCAAGCATCTCTTGGTATCAGTAATAGTTTGGGGGTTTGGTGTCTGCAGATGGAATGGATCGCTAGGTGGGGAGTCTCTGGATGGCCTTTCCTTCAGTCTTTGTTCCATTTTTTGTCCCTGTCTTTCTTTTGGACAGGAACATTTCTGGGTTAAAAATTTTTAGATGTGTGGGTGACCCCATCCCTCTACAAGAGGCCATTTTTGTTCAAACAGTATTGGGGGATAGACTTCAGATTTTTCATTCTTAACACTTTAGTCTATTATCTATCAATCAATCAATCAATCAATCAATCTACCTACCTACCTATCTATCGTCTATCTACCTATCTATCATCTGTCTATCCAAGATCTGATATATTTCAGTCCAGTCTGTCCTTAAATGTGCTGTGTGTCTTGAGAATGACCTTACTGATCCTCCTGTCTTACCTCCTGAGTACTGAAATTACTGGTAGATACCACCATTCCTGGTTTGTTTGGTGTTGGAAATTGAAGTTGGCCTCATTCATACCAGGCAAGAACTTTGCACTCTAACCACTCTACTATATCTTCTGCTCTCTTTTGTTATTAGCATGAAGTACTTTCTTTCTTCATGAATATTACCTTCCTTGCCTATTTTTCCTTGCAAGAAGAATGCAACTTCCATTGATATACCACAGTCACTGAAATATTAGTGCTATAAGAAAAGCAGGAAATGGAGAGGTACACTGTCATCATCACTGTTCCTTGAGACTTTCTCTCCCATTCACTCTTCCTTTAACAAGGTGGTCCATAGCTAGGAAGCACTGATGCCCCAGCACTTTTTGTGTCTAAGCCAGAGCAGTGTATCTGTTGGACCCACGCCAGGGGAGTCAGGGTATCCCAAAAAACACGAGAGGCCTTCTTGTTGTAAAAGCATGAGGCAGTTTAATGGCAGGGCCCTGGGCCGATGCATACCCCACACAAGAGGTAGAGGCATCGACCCTGAGACTCAAAAGCTAGGGGTTTGATGGCCAATGAGTCAATCAAAAAAAAAAAAAAAAAAAAAAAACCAACCCAAAACAGTTCCTGTGTTTATGTCTATCCTTTGGGCCACCCATCCTCAGGAATGTCCAAACAAGGGGCTGTCCTGGACATGCCTGGACTTGTTATTGTAAAATCTTCAGCTAGGCCTTCAGGGCCTGTCAGGCCTCAGGCCTTCAAGTTCCTAATAATGCCCTATTTGTCTCATGTTATACTTTTGACTATAAGTTCTTTGCTTTTCTTGAATTCAATTCCTTTCATATCCTCATGCTCTATTTAGGTTGACATATTTCCAGTAGAAAAATTAAATATAGTAAGCAGGTTCTTATGGGTTGCCTCCATCAATCTAGGTAGTTTCATCCATATCATCTGTGAATGCAGTCTCATCTAATCCTCTCTGAAATCAGACTTTTGAGATACCTTAAATAGCCTAAGGGCCATTAGTCTTGTCGGATGCAGTTGTGGCTATAATAATTAGCTTTTTATTTTAGATAGGTTTACAGCTGTTGTTCCCTTAATTTTTCCCCTCAAAAATGGCCAATTTTACTTCAGACAGTTTCTTTCTGTCATCTGTTAATATGTAACTCCCCCCCCCCCAGAAATGTAGATTTCTCTTCCTTTCATGTGTGGATTTTCTGTTTTCTTTTTTAGAATAGGACTTATCATTTCTTTAGAGATGACTATCAGTGGACCACTTGCTGTTTTTCTCTTCCCATCGAGGAATTGCCCATTGTAACTCAGTCATTTTTCTTGCTAACAGTATGGGAAAATGACTGACAATTCAACACCACAAACTGAATGTAAACCTGTGGTTTCTAACTTTTCTTTTTTTGACACTTCATCAAAAAGGAAATAGTTTATATTTTACCTATTACAAACATAATTCCTTTATTTAGTTTTAAAGATTTCTATCTTTTCCTCTAGTATTTTTACCTTTCATGAGATTATAGCAAATCTCATAATATTGGACATGGATTGTGTGCTGGTTAGGTTTTTGGTTAACTTGATACAAACTAGAGTGATCTGGAAAAAACCTTAATTGAAGAATTAGTTCCATGGGACTGGCCTTATCAGTGTGCTTGTGAGGCATTTTCTTGATGCTGATTGATGTGGGAGGGTCCAACCCCACTGCAGCAGTACTATCCCTAGGCAGGTGAGCCTGGGTTGTGTAAGAGGTAACCGAGCAAGTCAGGGAAGCAGCCAGTAAGAAAGGTTCCTCCACGAGCCCTGCTTCACTTCTAGTCTCAGCGTCCTTTTTCTTTCTTTCTCATGTTGCTTTTGGTCACAGTGTTTATCATGGCAAGAGAAAACAAACTAGAACAATTTCCAGTGCTGCTCATGACAATCAAGTGTGGCATTTCTTCCTAAATGAATAACATCTTGCATATTTATTTGTTCTGAACAAGTATGAGATCCTATGCTATGGCCTTGGTCATAGGGTTTTGCTTTTTTTCCTTAGAGAAACTATACTTTTTTTCTTAGAGAAATTATTTGCCTAATGATTTGCCTAATGGGATGTTTTCTTTGTATTGTCTTTTTAAATGTATATATTTCTTTATTTTTGCATGTGAATGAGTATATTATTATGATGTATGAATACTGACAGAGTTGAGTGAATATCTACCATATTCCCCCCCCCCTTTTTTTTTTGAGAGGAAAGAGTTTATTTCATCTTGTATCTTACAGTACATTATGAATGGTAGTCAGGACAGGAAATCAAACATGAACTTGGAGGCAGGCACTGAAGAAGAGATCATGAAGGAATAGAATTACTATCTTGTGCAGACGGAGTTCTTATTCCAGCTGTTCAGTGATGGCACTTGCGATGTAAATCATCAGGCAGGAAAATACTCAGTGATCTTTTGCCTACTAGATAATCTAATGGAGACATTTTCTCAACTGAAGTTTCCTTTTCCAGTTTGACTCCTGTTAGACTGTATTTGATAAAAAACAAAGAGCAAAAGAAAGAAAGAAAGGAAAGACAGAAGGAACAAAAAGAAAGAAGGAAGGAAAGGAAGAAAGGAAG